>NC_089250.1:47443689-47743841 GCF_963930625.1 Muntiacus reevesi | reverse complement strand
AGTTCATTTTTTTACTTTAATAAATTGTGCTTTTGGTCTCGTCCCTGGATTGAGAGGATCCCCTGGAGAAGAGATTGGCTACCCACTCCAGTGTTCTTGCCTGGAAAATCCCACAGACAGAGGAGCCTGGCAGGATGCAGTCCATGGGGTCACAAACAGTCAGATATGACTGAGCGACTAACACACTACAAATTCTTTGCCTAAGTGCCCACTTTGCTCCAGTTCACCAAGATTTTTCTCCTATATTTTCCTCTGAAAGTTTATACTTAGCTAAAATATAAGAGTCTGGCAATAATGAGTAAAATTATTCTCTGATGGTTAATTGGCTATATGGAATTTGTAACAAAATTATTATATGTTAATACTTTATTTTAACTTTTGTGCTACATATCCTCTATATCAGTAAAGTTTATAATAAATATGTGTGCGCATGTGTTTTTTTCCTGAAGAACTATTTGTTAAAAACTTATGAGCTTTTTTCGGGAGAAATATCAATAACCTCAGATATGCATAAAACACCACCCTTATGGCAGAAAGCGAAAAGGAAAGTGAAAGAGGAGAGTGAAAAAGCTGGTTTAAAACTCAACATTCAGAAAACTAAGATCATGGCATCTGGTCCTATCACTTCATGGCAAATAGATGGGAAAACAATGGAAACAGTGACAAGCTTTGTTTTCTTGGGCTACAAAATCACTGCAGATGGTGACTGCAACCATGAAATTAAAAGATGATTGCTCTTGGAAGAAAAGCTATGACAAAAAACCTAGACAGCATATTAAAAAGCAGAGACATTATTTTGCCAACAAAGTTCCATCTAGTTGAAGCTATGGTTTTTCCAGTAGTCATGTATGGATGTGAGAATTTTACTATAAAGAAAACTGAGTGCTAAAGAATTTATGCTTTTGAACTATGGTGTTGAAGAAGACTCTTGAGAGTCCCTTGGACTGCAAAGAGATCAACCCAGTCAATCCTAAAGGAAATCAACTCTGAATGTTCATTTGAAGGACTGATGATGAAGCTGAAACTCCAATACTTTGGCCACCTGATGTGAAGAACTGACTCATTGGAAAAGACCCTGATGCTGGGAAAGATTGAAGGCAGGAAGAGAAAAGGATGACAGAGGATGAGATGGTTGAATGGCATCACCGACTCAATGGACATGAGTTTGAACAAGCTTTGGGAGTTGGTGATGGACAGGGAAGCCTAGTGTGCTGCCATCCATGGTGTTGCAGAGTTGGACACGACTGAGTGACTGAATTGAACTGAATGCCCTGAGAACAATGCTGTGGGTTACACACTGGTGGATTTAATCATGGAATTTGCATTTTGGTACCCCTGGATTCTAGTTCTATGGATGGCATTAACTGTGATTAACTTCATGCAAGTCACTTAAACTTTCTAGGTCTCAACTCATTATGTATGTGCTGTGCTTAGTTATGTCCAACTCTTTGTGACCCCATTACTGTAACCCACCAGGCTCCTCTGTCCAGGGGGATTCTCCAGACAAGAATACTGGAGTGGGTTGCCAGGCCATCCTCTAGAGGATCTTCCCAACCCAGGGATCAAACCCAGGTCTCCTTCATTACAGGCAGGTTCTTTACCAGTTGAGCTACCAGGGAAGCCCAGATTGCAGTGTAAATATATGTAAAATAAGTAGGTAGGCATAACACTGACTTTGCAAGATGTTTTATAGATTAAACTTTAATTTTGCATAGAGCTTAACAATGATCTTTCAGCAAATGGTAATTATTGTACATTGACCTATTTTTCAAAACCTAATGTGAGAGGTGAACTATAAAGAAAGCTGAGTGCTGAAGAATTGATGCTTTTGAACTGTGGTGTTGGAGAAGACTCTTGAGAGTCCCTTGGACTGCAAGGAGATCCAACCAGTCCATCCTAAATATTCATTGGAAGGACTGATGCTGAAGCTAAAACTCCAATACTTTGGCCACCTGATGCGAAGATCTGACTCATTTGAAAAGACCCTGATGCTGGCAAAGACTGAAGGCAGGAGGAGAAGGGGACGACAGAGGATGAGATGGTTGGATGGCATAACTGACGCGATGGACATGAGTTTGTGTAAGCTCCAGGAGTCGGTGATGGACAGAGAAGCCCGGCATGCTACAGTGCATAGGTTCACAAAGAGTTGAACATAACTGAGTGACTGAACTGAATGTTCATAATGATTCTGTTTAAGAAAGATTCTGTTTCAATCAATATATTTTATTTAAAAAGACAAGAAAATAAGCAATATGTTTTAGATTGCTTTTCATCCAAAGTTGTTGAAATAAAAGTGCTTAAGCACTTTAAAAAAGGACATAGAGGGACTTCCCTGTTGGTCCTGTGATTAAGAATCTGCCTTGCAGTGCAGGAGACCCCAGTTCAATTCCTTGGTTGGGAAGATCCACTGGAGAAAGAATAGGCTACCCATTCCAGTATTCCTGGGCTTCCCTTGTGGTTCAGTTGGTAAAGAATCTGCCACAATACAGGAGACCTGGGTTCGATCCTTGGGTTGGGAAAATCCTTTGGAGAAAGGAAAGGCTACCCACTCCAGTACTCTGGCCTGGAGATTTCCACGGACTGTATGGTCCATGGGGTCACAAAGAGTTGGACACCACTGAGCGACTTTCACTTTCACTTTCTTGCAATGCAGGAGATGCAGGTTTGATCCCTGGTCAGGGAACTAAGATCCCACATGCTGCAGTTACTGAGCCCAAGCACTCCAGAACCCAGGGGCCACAATTAAAGAGCCTGTGTTAAATAACTAACTTAATTAAAAATAAATAAATATAAAGGACATGGTAAATGAACATTGCCTAGACATTCCCTTGGCTAACAATCAGATTATTTCTGTAGAGCTTTATGGTTCCTGAGTGTGTTTCAACACACCAGCCTCATCAGTTCTCCACAACCAGAAGATCCCTGTTGACAATAAGCATTACTGCAGCTATTGCCTGAGCCAGCCAGGATCTCATTTTGTTTTCTGGCAAACCATAAACACTTTTCCTTCTCTTAAAAAATAACTTTAAGCTACCCTAGGACTTTTCGATCTCAAGCAAAGCTGACCAGCTCACTGGCAGCCTGAGGAACTCCTCTGCTGTCCTTATTAACCTGTAACCAGCATGCTGGTTGCTTTTCCTGTTTGCCAGTTGTGTTTGTACCAAAACATACCCTTCCTTCAGACATCCTCTGAGCCTCACTCTCAAGTGGGAGCAAGACAACAGGAAGTGAGCAAAACTGGTTTGTGCTGTGGTCAACAGTACAGAGGTTAATGTGTCACTAAAGGAAGTTTCAGAAAGAGAATATCTAAGATAACACCATCCTTCCCATGGCTGACAACAGTCCCAGTGCCTGTGTGCTAGTTACCCTTATGCAGAAATACTTTCCTAACAGTTCTGCTAAGCAAATGCACGTGTATGCATTTATTTGTATTTGTGCTTATATTTGATACATTCATATATGTGTTCACAACCACACACATTCACATATATACAACATGTGAGTTTGCATTTAAAAGACATGTAAGGACTGATTTCTTCTGCATCAAGGCCAAAGAGATTCTGTACTTGATGCATATGTTTTTTTTCATTGATGCATGTGTTTTATAGCATATGTATTTAAGACTTACTTTGCTCCTGGATAATAAAGACTTAGCCAAGGCATACTTTGTGCTTTATTATATAAAATGTCTGAGAAGAAACCAGATACATCATTGGACAATGTATATAACTTTCTAGATGCGATATGGTCAGCTTGATATAATGTGTAGTAAATAAGATGTGAATTATGGAGAAAATGTTTCTACTTGACTTGGGAATAAATTATGTGAGCAATTTCCTTGACAATAATTTACCTGTCCTTCTGAGCATCTTCCTCCAGTTGCGTAGTTTGTCACTGTCAATGTCCAAATTCAATAGAGACCCCATAAATGATAAACTGTGCCTGATACAGTGGGATCAAAATCACTAGGAAGTATAGCTTTTATAAAGCAGCCTAGAATTGTATTAGATTTTTAGGTAACTGAATTAAGAAATAATTGAATATGTAGACAACTGAAATTTGCATGACTTATCAGTGAGGCAAATTACCCAGTTGTTATTTATGTAACTGAGATTTGAGTACCAACATTGGATTTTCCATCTATTCTAATTATTTTAAATTTTCTTAGTTTAAGCCTACTCCACTAACATATTGAAATCTTTGAAACTTGAACCTCCATCCTACTGATACTATTTCAGTTTTGTGTGTTAAAAGGTGTTTTAAAAGGTCTTCATTATTCTTATCTGCTCAGAATCACCCCTCTATTTTATAACAAAGTCTCTAAACCTCTCTTTCATAATTTCTTCTTTCTTTCTTTTCTTTTCTTAACCACTCTTCTTCATTTTATCCAGGTAGTCTGAGAGGAGCTGAGCCAATGCCCTGTCTCCATAGGTGGGTATGTGATTCTGACCTGACTCATCAGAATTCTCCATCCTGGTCACTGTTATTGATTCGAGATTAGATATATGATGAAGTCTAGCCATGAGTCATCTCAGGGTGGCTGCTGGGAATTAAGCATGTCTGAAGTTGCTTACCTGAGGAGGTGTGTTAATCATTCAGTTATGTCCAACTCTGTGCTACCCCATGGACACACCAAAAGCCCACCAAACTCTTCTGTCCATGGAATTCTCCAGGCAAGAATACTGGAATGGGTTGCCATTCCCTTCTCCAGGGGATCTTCCGAATCCAGGGATCGAACATGGGTCTCCCACATTGCAGGCAGGTTCTTTACTGTCTGAGCAAATAGGTGGGGTCATGTGGGTCATCTTTAACACTATATTGAGAAGTTTATGTAACATGAAGCCAATAGAGGAAGCAGAGTCAAGAGACTGTGAGAAAGAGACAGCATTTTTATCACATCATTTAAGTTTCATAATCCATTTGTGCTTACAGCCTCACTCCTGAAATTTTCTGATTGAGTTTCTGTCACTTGCAAATAAAAGAGCCTTAACAATCCACCCCATCCCTCAACTCAAATGTCTCACTATCATGTTGAATTAGAAAAGAGGACAATACTCTCTGTCAAGAGCTCAGTCCGGGTTGAGGTTCAATTCAATGTTTATTTTCATATTATTCTACCAGCTCTGAACACATCAATCACCAGCTTCCATTATCTATCTTGTTCCAAGGATTCCATGACACTCTCATAAGGACCTTGATGAATAAATCACCTACATAATATCTTCTTGTCTAAAACACTTTTAAAAAATGAAAGAGGCAAGCAAATCATGAATCCAATCTGTTTTTCAATTGTGGAGGACAATTGCCAATTTTTTGTAGTTTGGAATCCTGTTTTCTTTCCAAAAAGCACACTGATTTCCTTTTAGAGAATGAACTATAACCCTCTGTGTCTGTAGCCTTGGCAGACAGGCAAACCTAGCTTCCTGCCTCAGACCATGATCACCCAAGGGTCCATATCATTTTTGTATCTGCTTTTTTCAGGGGAAAGGGACAGGCATGTTACCAAGCTTGGCAAATTAGAGCTTCTCTCCTGAGATTTTGAATTCTGAGTAGTTTACACAAGGATGCAGTTGTTGATGCATGCTTTTTTAAACTGTGGACCACAGATCAGGTTCATTTATTTTTTTAATAAGGTGAGCTCCCAACTTTCTGTTGCCTACAAACTGATAGATGAAAGGTCATTATTTTTTTAAAGAACTTACCAAACTTCTGTTTAATGATCAAACCTATACATTTTTCCAGGAATTTTTTAATTCTTCTAACCAGTCTTCTCTCCTTGAAAATGTATAGATACTTGATATTTCCTGCAGGAAATCTTTTTCATTCAGGAACTTGTTTCATCATCACTTGGCTTCCCCAAGGCAGATGAGAGAGATTTTGCATAGAACATGTTGCCTTAATACCCCTGAATAGATTTGACTTGAAGATTTGAGTTTGTGTTAAGAAATTTGGTAATTTCTTCCTAGGTTCTTCTCTAACTTGGCTTCAGTTTATTTAAGATAGCTTTCTAAACCCTTTATGTTTTAGAGGTTATTATTTTTGTCAAGAAAATGAAGGAGGAAGATGAGATAAAAGATCAGAAATGTTAGTTGTTCACAATCATTGTCTCAGGCATACTGAGTATACCACTTGTTCCTTAATATTGAGCATGTTGGTTTAATCATGGTAACGTTCAAGTTATTAATTTATGAATTGGAGATAGTGAGCTCTACATTTTATGATTTGCTAAAGGAACTGCAAATAGTAGAAATTCACTCAAGGTAAGTTTCTATCCTCCTGTTTTGCAAGCAGGACATTTATAATTTCTGCCTTTTTGTCCTTTTACACACATAATTCTAAAGGCCTTCATCTTGTATTTAGTATTTCCCTACCCTGGGCCAGAAATAGACATTATTCCCTTGTTAGTTGCTCTAAGTTATGAGTTCTGATTTCAGTGAAGAGTTCCCTAAAAACTTACACAGAAGAGGAATAAGCTTGCCATTGAGAGCCTACACTTTATAAATTTACTAATGATGGGTCAAAGCAGAGATTAGCAAAGTCATCTTACAGTATTATAATGTCACTTGGGTCTGTGGTTCCCACACACTGGGATTTTATAGACAAGTAAAATTTTAAAATGAAATAAAATACAAGGATTATCAAATTATAAATTTGCCAAGGAAGGACATTAGAACTACAGGTAATAAAATATTATGGAGGATAAAAATCCCTCCCTCCAGAAATTGGGGAGTAAAATGGTTGATACTAAGTATTTAATCAACTCCTAACAAACTGTTATTGGAGAAGAAAATGGCAACCTACTCCAGAATTCTTGCCTGGAGAATTCCGTGGACAGAGGAGCCTGGTGGGCTACAGTCCATGTGGTCACAAAGAGTTAGACATGACTGAGTGACCAACTTTTTAACAAGCTGTTATATCAAAAGCTCAGTCAGTCTTTGTGTTTCTGGAGGCACAATAATGGGATAAAGCTGAACATGGCCAGTTTCTTATTGAAGGAAGTACAAGCAGTCACAATTTGAAGATGAGCGTGAAGAAGTTTGAGGTGCTGATCATGGGAAGGAAGTGACCCTGTTCCACATAATAAAGGGAAGATCTAGTGACCAACCTTGTTTGTAGAGAAGCAGCCTTGCTCATTACGGGGTGGTGAAGGGATGCTTTCATTTGTCCTTATGAACTTAGTTCATATGTTGTAAACTGTTTGATGATAGGTCTAATCTTGGTATGAAAATATACTTTGTTGGCCCATGTATTACTTTAAAAATAAAATGATTTCAGACAGGTATGTACTTTTCAGCCTCCCCCCCAAATTATATTGTTTTGTGTATCCTAGCTGTGTCACTATCAAGATTGCCTTTTGATCCTTCAGGCATATGACCCTTCTACCCTTAGTTTACACTAGGAATTGATAAAATAAATCTGCAAAGGGTCAGATAATACATATATTAAATTTGTGGGCCATTTGTTGTGAATACTCAACTTTACCACTGTAGCTTAAAAGCAACCATACAATAGATGAATAAATTAGTGTGATTGTGTTCAAGAAAACTTTATGCAAAAAATGGGCAGCAAGATGGGTTAGGCCCTAAGCCCATAGCATATCAAATCCCTGATTTGGATGATCACATTATTGATAATTAGTATTTGATCTTGGAATATGGTATATATCTTTGAAGACATATGTGAATATATATGTAACCAGTCAGATTGGTCAATTAGGAAGGATGAGTTGATATAGCTCTAAGTTATTTGACTGGACTTAGAGTGTCAAAGACAACCTTAAACCTTTACTATAGCCTTGATCTCAGGGTGGTATTCTAAACTGAATAAATCAGACATATGAAAGTACAGTGCTCTTGGTAGAGATTATATGAAGAAAAATACATAAAAAATAGAATTTAAAAAAATTAATATTTTTAAGAAAGACCTCAACTTGAAATAAGGAGAGTAACATTAAGGACATACACATGTCATCAAAGAGACCACATAAAGAATTTAATTTACCAATAGCTTTTCTCTTTAGTTGGTAATTTTATGGACTTTTTTAAACTGTTAGTATTTTTAGAAATTTCTAATCCTTTCAAAAGTTAAATTGGAGTTCACCAATATTAACTGCTCTCCTCTTTTAGCACATAACTGAATTACAAACCCCTTATAGTAAAAGCCTCCTTGCAGTCAGGTAAAGATCATATGATTGAGCTCATATCAATTGAATGTGGGTGAAATGAGGTACATTCTTTCTAGAATACGGTAATAAAAACTGTTTTTTATGCTCCTCCTTCATTTTCCCCTTCTGCAACAACCTCAGAGGTCATGTATTGAAGATGAAAGAAACCTGAGCCCTTAGGCACCTCCTGAAGAAGATTTAATCAATAGAGCTTCCCAGGACTTTCCATGAGTGAGAAATAAAATATTATTGTGTTAAGCTATGTGTTAAGTTTAGAGTTTGAGGTGGGTTGTTGGCAGCTGACCCACCAGGATTGATACGTGGCTAAGTAGCTACAACCTGACGTTTCCATAGCATGGAGAATAAGAGAACAGACTAAGGAGAGAACTGTGTTTTGTGACGAGAGAGAGGCAGTCCAAGGAAATGCACTATCTGTGATTCGCCCTACCATGGTCCACATGGATGTGGGAACTGGGGAATGCACTAAGAAGCACACAGGTAGGAATCTCAGGAAAGAGACTCTAAAAAGGTGACTCCTGAAAGGAAGAAGCTGATGTAAAATATGTCTGTTTATAAAATTTCAAAGTGAGGTATGTATTTTGGAGTTTTTGTGTATATGTTCTTATTTTTCTCATATTTCTAGAAACCATTAAAAACTTTATCATGAATGAATTTATGTTCAAAGAGCCATTTGAAAACCATCACCCCAGGATGACTGAATAGGTTTTTCAAAGTGGTATGGTCAGTCATGAAAACATGGATTAAAGAAGAAACAAGAAACCATCATCCGTTATGGCTACTATAACAGGATCTCGGAAAGAGTGGGTCATAGTCAATCATCATTGACTGCACCCCATCCCACTAGCAAGAACAGTCTTAACATGAACATGGATGCAGGAAGTGGCTAGCCAATTGATCCTGTTGACCAAAAACATTCTCACTGTAAAGTGGATGAATCAGGCTATCTTAGCTACCATTAATTATTTAATTCATCCAGTTCCTCTTGTTCTGATTCCAGGATGTGCAGGTCATGATGGCCTCAATGTTTCTCACTTCTCCACATTTATAAATTCATTATAAGTTGTGATTGGCCTTTTATTTTTGTGTCTTATGAGTTTGAATAGCCCATAAGGTAGCATTAAAGTTTTATACCTCCATCTTATGAACTTGGGTAGCATAAGTTTGGTTCATAGAGATGGAATTATTTTTAGTGAATTAGTAAGTTTAGATTTCTCAGTTTGCAAAGATGGGTTCTAGACTCTAGACTGATACTTCTCAGCATGCTTCTTGTCAAGTTACACTGGTCAGAATTTTTTCATTTGTCTATGCCTAAATTTGCATTAAAAATAAGACCACCATATGTGGTTTAGAACAAGTGGGTCCACCTTCCCAGGTTTAAAGGTAGAACAGGCCTCATGTGAAGATCTTGACCACAAGGTGAAGGGTAGAATTTAAGTAAAATTAGAGTTCTGCTATAAAGAAGAAAAATGGATGGTGGGTAATGTGGTAGATGTCTACAAATATGGCCACAAACAATACTTTGTGTGTAATTATACCTGCTCTCATCAGAAACAGCTCTATTTCCCCTCCCGTGGAATCAGGGCTGGCCTTGTGATATGCTTTGACCAGCTGAAGGTGATGAGCTCACCGTCTATGACTTAAGAATCCTGGAAGCTTTTTTTTCACCCTTTGGCAACTTTATGTTATACCTGCCATGTCAGTAGGCTTGGTGAGAATTTGTGAGGAAAGAAAGTTCCAAGCTTCAACCAACCATCCCCTAGGTCTTCTGGCCACCCAAGCTGATTGAAGCCATTTCCAGTCATGTGAGTGAAGCCATCTTGGATGTTCTACTCTAAGGCAAGCTCATACTTGAATGTATTTGCATGAGTGAAACCAGGTGATGCCATATGGAGCAAAGGAATCACAAAAAGATGAGCCCAACCAAAGTTTAGAATTGCAAGAAATAATAAACGTTGATTTTTAAGCTACTAACTTTGGGAGTATTTTCTTTTCCCCCCACATATTGGGCTTCCCTGGTGGCTCGGATGGTAAAGAACCTGCCAGCAATGCAGGAGACTTGGGTTCAATCCCTGGTTAGAGAAGATCCCCTGGAGGAGGAAATGGCAACCCACTCTAGTATTCTTGCTTGATAATCCCATGGAAAACTTAGTCCATTTGAGTTGCTATAACAGAATACCTCAGACCGGGTGGCTTATGAAAAATAGAAATTTACTTCTCACAGTTTGGAAGTTGGAAGTCTGAGATCAAAGTGCCAGTATAGTCAGATGAGGGCCATCTTCTAGTCTAGAGTTGTCTCATTATATTCTCAAATGGCAAAGGGAGCAAGGAAGCTCTTTTTCATAGGGGCACTAATTCTACTCATGAGGACTCTGCCCTCATGACTGAATCACCCCTCAAATGCTCCACATACTAAAACCATCACCAGATTTCGACATATGAATGGTTGAGGAGGGAGGGGAAAGACATTCAAATCATAACAGTAACCTCGTAATTATCCCTCATATTTCCGTATTCTTAGAGAACTTATCTGTGCCATCACATTTTAATGTATGTAGTTGTCCAGTTGCTAAATTTGGGTCGGACTCTGAAACCCACGGGACTGCAAAACTGTCAGGCTTCCCTTTCCTTCACAGTTTCCTGGAGTTTGCTCAAGCTTGTGCCAATTGAATCAGTGACGCCATCCAACAATTTTATCCTCTGTCACTCCCTTTTCTTACTGCTCTCAATCTTTCTTAGCATCAGGGTCTTTTCCAATGAGTTGGCTCTTTGCATCAGGTGGCCAAAGTATTGGAGCTTCAGTTTCAGCAACTGTCCTTCCAAAGAATATTCAAGGTTGATTTCTTTTAGGATTGACTGGCTTGATCTCCCTGTAGTTCAAGGGACTCTCAAGAGTCTTCTCCAACATCACATTTTGAAAGAATCAATTCTTAAGTGTTCAGCCTTATTTCTGGTCCAACTCTCACATCTGCACATGACATCTGAAAAAACCATAGTTTTGACTATACAGACCTTTATCAGCAAAGTGATGTTTTGGCTTTTTAATAGCTGTCTAGGTTGGTCATAGCTTTTCCTCCAAGGAAAACACATCTTTTAATTTCATGCCTGGAGTAACCCTCTACAGTGACTTTGGAGACCAAGAAAATAAAATCTGCCACCATTTCCACTTTTTTAAAGATCAGTTCAATAAGAAATATAGATTTTTACTTTTTTTTTATGGGAAGAATCAGGTTTAACTCTTTTATTTATTAATTTTTTTGAGATCAAGGGAGTATTTTTATTTTTTTTATTTTTGGGGGTTTTATCATACATTGATATGAATCAGCCATAGAGTTACACATATTCCCCATCCCGATCAGCTGGAGAGATTTTTACTTTTCACAGCTATGTTCTTTTAGATTGGAGCCTATTTTTGACCCTAGAAAAGAAAGCAAAATTATGTCTTTTTTGAGATATTCATCTCTGGGGACTCTTTGCATTTGAGAAGAGACCAGCTATGTTCATGTACTGTTGAAGCCTGGCTTGAAGAATTTTGAGCATTAATTTGCTAGCTTGTTTGATGAGTGCAATTGTGCAGCAGTTTGAACATTCTTTGGTGTTGCCTTTCTTTGGGATTGGAATGAAAACTGACCTTTTCCAGTCCTGTGGCCACTGCTGAGTTTTCCAAATTTGCTGGCATACCGAGTGCAGCACTTTCACAGCATCATCTTTTAGGATTTGAAATACCTCAACTGGAATTCCATCACCTCCACTACCTTTGTTCGTAGAGATGTTTCCTAAGGCCCACCCGGCTTTGCATTCCAGGATGTCTGGCTCTTGGTGAGTGATTATAGCATCATGGTTATCTGGGTCATTCAGATCTTTTTTGTATAGTTCTTCTGTGTATTTTTGCCACCTCTTCTTAATATCTTCTTCTTCTGTTATGTCCATACCATTTCTGTCCTTTATTGTACCCAATTGCATGAAATTTTTCCTTGGTATCACTAATTTTCTTGAAGAGATCTCCAGTCTTTCCCATTCTATTGTTTTCCTCTATTTCTCTGCACTGATCACTGAGGAAGGTTTTCTTATTTCTCCATGCTAATTTTTGGAACTCTGCATTCAAATGGGTATATCTTTCCTTTTCTCCTTTGCTTAGCAAAATAATGCTCAAAATTCTCCAAGCCAGGCTTCAACAGTATGTGAACCATGAATATCCAGATGTTCAAGCTGGATTTAGAAAAGGCAGAGGAATCAGAGATCAAATTGCCAACATCTGCTGGATCATCAAAAAAGCAAGAGAGTTCCAGAAAAACATCTACTTCTGCTTTATTGACTACTCCAAAGCCTTTGACTGTGTGAAACACAATAAACTGTGGAAAATTCTAAAGATATGGGAATACCAGACCACCTTACCTGCCTCCTGAGAAATCTGTATGCAAATCAAGAAGTAACAGTTAGAACCAGACATGGAATATTGCAAAAGGAGTATGTCAAGGCTGTATATTGTCACCCTACTTATTTAACTTATACGCAGAGTACATCATGCATGCAAAATGTGGGGCTGGATGAAGCACAAGCTAGAATCATGATTGCCTGGAGAAATAAAAATAACTTCAGAAATGCAGATGATTACCACCCTTATGGCAGAAAGCAAAGATGAACTAAAGAACCTCTTGATGAAAGTGAGAGAAGAGAGTGAAAAAGCTGACTTAAAGCTCAACATTCAGAAAACAAAGATCATGGCATCTGGTCCCATCACTTCATTGCAAATAGATGGGGAAACAATGGAAACAGTGTCAGACTTTATTTTGGGGGGCTCCAAAATCACTGCAGATGGTGACTGCAAGTCATGAAATTAAAAGATGCTTGCTACTTGGAAGAAAAGTTATGACAAACATAGATAATACATTAAAAAGCAGAGACATTACTTTGCCAACAAAGTTCCATCTAGTCAAAGCTATGGTTTTTCCAGTAGTCATGTATGGATGTGAGAGTTGGACTATAAAAAAAGGTTGAGTGCCGAAGAATTGATGCTTTTGAATTGTGGTGTTGGAGAAGACTCTTGAGAGTCCCTTGGACTGCAAGGAGATCCAACCAGTCCATCCTAAAGGAGATCAGTCCTGGGTGTTCATTGGAAGGACTGATGTTGAAGCTGAAACTCCAATGCTTTGGCCTCCTGATGTGAAGAACTGACTCATTGGAAAAGATCCTGATGCTGGGAAAGATTGAGGGCAGGAGGAGAAGGGGACGACAGAGGATGAGATGCTTGGATTGCATCATTGACTCAATGGATATGAGTTCGAGCAAGCTTCTGGAGTTGGTGATGGACAGTGAAGCCTGGCATGCTGCAGTCATGGGGTCGCAAAGAGTCAGACACGACTGAGCAACTGAAGTTAACTGACTGAACTGAACAACTATCTTCCTTGGAAAGGAATCTGAGTCAACCACAGCCCTGGACAAAGGCAAGCAGTAACATATCTACATGCAGAAGTCACATATTCATGCCAAAAATACCAGCTGAATTGAAATCACTGTGATGCACTGCCACCTCTCTGTTTGTGCCCCATTTCACCTCTAGTGGACATTGAGATGATAGATATTCTAATGTTGGCCTGGACAGTGCAATGGATATTCAAACTTTTAAAAAAGCATTTTCATGTTTGGGAAAGATACCTGATGAACTATCAGCAACGGCTTGTAAATTTAGGTTAAGCCTTGCTAAGATAGGACTTTGCTGGTGGCTCAGGTTGTAAAGAATCTGCCTGTAAGACAGAAGACCCATTCGATCCCTGGGTTGGGAAGATCCCCTGGAGAAGGTAATGGCTACCCACTCCAGTATTCTTGCCTGGAGAATTATGGAATCAGAGACCTGGCAGGGATGCAAAGTGTCAGATACCACTGAGCAGCTAACACTTCCACTTTTCACTTTGATATGATAAGTTTATACAAATTTAGAGGCCATTTAGTTTTCTGACTCACTTTACAGAAAGTTTCAAAATGAATGATTGCTAGACAGACCTGATTTATGAATTCAGAAGACTAGAAAAATCCTAGGTATACCATCCTCTACAATGAAGAAACTCAAAATCTACACCATGTGGACAAATAGCAAACTCTTCTTTGGAGAATTCCAAAGAAGAAGATAACTACCACTTCTCCAAAAATTGTGAAAGGATATCCTATCCCATTCTATTCCCATTTATCCAAGCTCCCAGTATAAACCAGGCACACACAGCGTACATAAGTAGACACATATATGCAGATTCAGACAAGTTTAACCCCACTTTTTAATGTCATAAATTAAACTCATGTTACCTTTCTCCGGACTTCATAAACAAATGAGCAGTCCTCTGTATCTTCTTGCACTACCTGTAAAGAGGTCAGGGACAGCGAAATTCTACTGCAGTGAAAACAATTGCAGCCAAACACTGGATAGTTATCATATCATCCTTTGTAAAATGTAAATTAAAACAGGTTACCCACAAACACAGTTCTCTAAATCATTGCTTTTTTACTGATTTAGAATCTCTTGGACGTAGCAGTGAGTGACTTAAAGGTAAAAATGTACAGTACAGTTCAGTTCAGTCACTCAGTTGTGTCTGACTCTTTGCAATCCCATGAACCACAGCATGCCAGGCCCCACAGTCCATCACCAACTCCCGGAGTTCACCCAAACCCATGTCTATTGAGTTGGTGATGCCATCCAACCATCTCATCCTCTGTCGTCCCCTTCTCCTCCTGCCCTCAATCTTTCCCAGCATCAGAGTCTTTTCAAATGAGTCAGCTCTTCGCATCAGGGGGCCAAAGCATTGGAGTTTCAGCTTCAACATCAGTACTTACAAGGAACACCCAGGATTGACCTCCTTTAGGACGGACTGGTTGGATCTCCTTGCAGTCCAAGGGACTCTCAAGAGTCTTCTCCAACACCACAGTTCAAAAGCATCAATTCTTCAGTGCTCAGTTTTCTTTATAGTTCAACTCTCACATCCATACATGACTACTGGAAAAACCATAGCCTTGACTAAATGGACCTTTGTTGGCAAAGTAATATCTCTGCGTTTTAATATGCTGTCTAGGTTGGTCATAACTTTCCTTCCAAGGAGTAGCTATCTTTTAATTTCATGCCGGCAATCACCATCTGCAGTGATTTTGGTGCCCAAAACAAAAATAAAGTCAGCCACTGTTTCCATTGTTTCCCCATCTATTTGCCATGAAGTGATGGGACCAGATGCCATGATCTTAGTTTTCTGAATGTTGAGCTTTAAGCCAACTTTTTCGCTCTCCTCTTTCACTTTCATCGAGAGGCTCTATAGTTCTTCACTTTTTGCAATAAGGGTGGTGTCATCTGCATATCTGAGGTTATTGATATTTCTCCTGGCAATCTTGATTCCAGCTTGTGCTTCTTCCAGCCCAGCATTTCTCATGAGGTACTCTGCATATGAGTTAAATAAGCAGGGTGACAACATACAGCCTTGATGTACTCCTTTTCCTATTTGGAACTAGGTCTGTTGTTCCATGTCCAGTTCTAACTTTGCTTCCTGACCTACATACAGGTTTCTCAAGATGCAGGTCTGGTAGTCTGGTATTCCCCATTTCTTTCAGAATTTTCCAGTTTATTTTAATCCACACAGTCAAAAGCTTTGGCATAGTCATAAAGCAGAAATAGATGTTTTTCTGGAACTCTCTTGCTTTTTCAATGATCCAGTGGATGTTGGCAACTTGATCTCTGGTTCCTCTGTCTTTTCTAAAACCAGCTTGAACATCTGGAAGTTCACAGTTCGTGTATTGCTGAAGCCTGGCTTGGAGAATTTTGAGCATTTCTTTACCAGCGTGTGAGATGAGTGCAATTGTGCGGTAGTTTGAGCATTCTTTGGGATTGCCTTTCTTAGGGATTGGAATGAAAACTGACCTTTTCCAGTCCTGTGGCCACTGCTGAGTTTTCCAAATTTGCTGACATATTGAGTCACTTTCACAGCATCATCTTTCAGGATTTGAAATAGCTCAACTGGAATTCCATCACATCCACTAGCTTTGTTCATAGTGATGCTCTCTAAGGCCCACTTGACTTCACATTCCAGGATGTCTGGCTTTAGCTGAGTGTGAGTGATCACACCATCATGATTATCTGGGTCATGAGGATCTTTTTTGTATAGTTCTTCTGTGTATTCTTGCCACCTCTTCTTAATATCTTCTGCTTCTGTTATGTCCATACCATTTTTGTCCTTTATTGAGCCCATCTTTGCATGAAATGTTCCCTTGGTATCTCTAATTTCTTGAACAGAATAACAAATGGGAAATAAGGGAAATTATAGAATGGTTTATTTCTTGTGCTATCGTATGTCACAAAGAAAAGAACCATAGGCCTTAACAAATTTCTTTTACATAATTCATTGTATGCATTACCCTGGCAAGGGGTAGGGGGTTCCTTTGGATAATAGGTATTAATATATTCAGTTGAAATATTTAATTTTTGTCACTTTTTCCTACTCTGGGGAAAAACAGGAATAAGGACACTGTAAACTGTAACATTGGATTATGACTGTTGAACGCCTTATATAATGTTGGTCAAGTGAATCCACGTGATTCAGGAAGGCGATTTCACTTATTTTGCTTTAAGATGTGAGCATGAGACTCAGAAGAGAACGTGCCCCCAAGTCCATAGGGGAGTCACCCTCTGAAATCTGTATTTCTATACAACTGTGAATGCTGGTTACAAAAGATAAGTCTATCTGACAATTATATAATACAATATGAAGCCAAGTCATGCCTCTCAGACTTTAATGTGCATACAAATCTCCTGGAGATTTTGTCCAAAAGCAGGTTCTGAGTCAGTAAGTCTGGGATAGAACCCATGAAGAATCTTGCTAATAAGCTCCCATGGAAACATGCTAGGCTACCTCTAGAAAACATCAACTGTTCTTTTGAAAAGTGTAATCATTAGTAATAGGAAGAGCATATTTTCCACAGCTTCAAGTTTTACTGTTCCATTTACCTGGACCTATAGAATTAATATCCATTTCTTCATTAATCTTTCATATTTCATCATGCCGTCGAAAGTAACAATGTCTAAGAATCTGGAACAGCAAGAAATAATTATAATGATGTAATAGAAAGTGACGAAGAGCTCAGAAAAAAATACTATCTAAAGTACATAGGCAACATTTTTAGAACACACGTTTACAAATAAAACTGGAGGGTGGTAGTACAGTGTGCACACATGCTTTTTTGTGTGTCTATCTTCATTTTCTCATTTTCTTCTAAATTTATTGTATTTTCAAAAAATTTAAGCTATTTTCCATAATACAGAAAGCTTCTTTTTCTAGAAAGATGGATTAAACCAGGTTGATGACAGGAGCAGTGGTTTTCCTGACACTTTTGCAGAAATAGGTAAAGGTGTTTGGATACTTCTTGACAAAAACACTACAGACCTGAGCCAAAAAAGAGGGAAAAAATAGAACTGATTCGAATGAATTCTTTTTAACGGCTGAGTAATATTCCATGGTGTATATGTACCACAGCTTCCTTATCCATTCATCTGCTGATGGGCATCTAGGTTGCTTCCATGTCCTGGCTATTATAAACAGTGCTGCGATGAACATTGGGGTGCACCTGTCTCTTTCAGATCTGGATTCCTCAGTGTGTATGCCCAGGAGTGGGATTGCTGGGTCATATGGCAGTTCTATTTCCAGTTTTTTAAGAAATCTCCACACTGTTTTCCATAGATGAAACTGGAGCCCATTATACAGAGTGAAGTAAGCCAGAAAGATAAAAAACATTACAGTATACTAACACATATATACGGAATTTAGAAAGATGGTAACGATGGCCCTATATGCAGGGCAGAAGAAGAGACGCAGAAGTACAGAACAGACTTTTGAACTCTGTGGGAGAAGGTGAGGGTGGGATGTTTCGAAAGAACAGCATGTATATTATCTGTGGTGAAACAGACCACCAGCCCAGGTGGGATGCATGAGTCATGTCCTCGGGCCTGGTGGGCTGGGAAGACCCAGAGGGATCGGGTGGAGAGGGAGGTGGGATGGGGGACCGGGATGGGGAATACGTGTAACTCTATGGCTGATTCATGTCAATGTATGACAAAACCCACTGGAAAAAAAAAAAAAAAAGAGGGAAAAAATAATTTTTCAATAAACTTCACGGGGACTTCCCTTGTAATCCACTGGTTGGGAGTCTGCCTTCCATTTCAGGGGACATGGGTTCAATCCCTGGTTGGGGAAGTAACAGCCCACACGCCACGGGGCAGTTAAGCCCTTGCATGAGCATGCGCACTACAATTCTGAGTCTTTGAGCCACAACTAGAAAGCAACTAGAGGGCCTGCCTACCACAACAAAAGATCTCACGTGCTGCAACTAACACTCTACACAGAAAAAAATAGATAAATAAGTATTTTCAAAACTTCACAGAATTTTAAAATTTATTGGAGTCTTTATTTTCTTAAATCTGGAAAGCTTTACTTGAATGATCTGGGAAGAAAATACAGAGAAAAAGGAAAATTAACTGAATCTCCTTGTTTTTCATTATTCTCTTTGGAGGAAATCATTTTTCACCATGACCTTCAATATCAGTGCCAGAGCCCAGGCTGGTAGTGGGCGGGCTGTGGAGGCATACAGTCTTAGGAGTCTGATGGCCTCAGCTTATGCCCAGCTCTGCTACTTTCAAGATTGATTATATTCAAGACACTTTATTTTCTCTGAGATGCAATTTTCTCATCTGTTAACTAGGATTTGCCCCAGAAAGTAATTGTGAGAACTGTCTATGTATGTAAAGAGCACAGTTTCTGCTTCATAAATATTACTATAGAAACAAACCTTTATTTGAGCATGAAAAATGGAATGCTATTTGCAGTGGGTATATTACAGGAGGAATAAAAGAAATGTTGCTGAAAAGCATATTTCCCAGAGTTCTAAAACATTCAACTTTAACTTTTAATGTTTAATGCCATATCTAGCTTGTGAATTTCCTGGCAAATTTGAAATATAATAGACATGTCTTTTTTATTATCACTATTAGCACTTCAAAACGTTTTCAGTTCCCTAGTAATAAGCACGATTTTGTGTTTCTTTTTGTTTTCCAAGCAGATTTTAAAGATCTTACTGATGCTCTGGTAAATATTTTATAACTGGCCCTTCAAGGGTAAATAAAGCCCTGATTTGAAGTGTTCGGCAAATTCTAAAGGATAAATATTCCAGTCATGGTCAATTTCAACCCACCCATGTGATGTCACTAAACTGAGAGCTGGGAATAAATGTGGAGTAGAACAGCATTGTATGGTGTTTCTGTCTCACAGACACAATAGACTGAATTCATCTCAATAGTTTAGATTGTGGCAAAATGTAGTAACAGATCAAAATGAGAGGTTTTTGAGAATTTATTACCTTAGTTTTTAATATAAGTAAACTAAGTATAAGTCTGTATGATTCAGCTTTTAATAATGGCAGTGTTTAAAAACAAACTCAAAATTCTTGAAAATCTAGCAATTGGCTGTCTTGAACCACTATACACTGGCTGTAGCATCTTGTGCTAATATGAAGATGAATGACTAAATCAAAAAACTTTCAAGCATTTGCAAGTACCCATTCTGTGGAAGTCATGTCCACAGACACTATTCCACTTGCATGCACATGTGAGGTTGAGGCAGGTCATTTTCCCATTTTACTGAGGAGGAAACTGAGGTCCAGAGATGTTAACAAACCAACCAGAGTTAGGTGATGAAGGGATGTGGAAGGAATCACTGTTTCCAAAAGGCAGCAAACAGGGAACTTAACAAGCAGAAGTGAACCAGATTGGCTGTAAGAAAAATCTGAACTTAAGCATCAAGAGGTGGGTGGGGTCTACAACAAGAAAAAGTAACAGCTGGCATTTTTAAACAACTTAGTAAGCTCCAAGCACTGAATCTTTTCATATACTGACTCATGTAATCTTCAAAACAACCATGAGGTGAATTATCTTATTAAACCCACTGTCTAGATTAGGGAATGGAGACTCAGAAGGTGGTCTGAAGTCAAGCAGTTTGTACTTGATAGAGCTGGAATCGATCTTCCCATCTGCCACTGGCACCCACATGCTAGTCTTCTGGGAAATCTTCATCTAAAGAGAGCAGCTGCTAGTCAGCTTGGTTAATTGTTATGTGAATAAGTGAGCTAATGTTGCCAGATCTTCCAGTTTATTGGAAAAACAAGATGAAAATCTGGACTTTTACATGAAATAGACTAAATTTTTACTCAATTCTGGAAAATTCTTGGTGGGCAGGTTTTGGATATCCTACTATATGGATGTTGAACCTTCTACTTCTCTCTACCATGACTGTTAACAATTGAAAGTGAAAGTGATAGTTGCTCAGTCCTGTTGAACTCTCTGGGACCCCATGGCCTATATATAACCAGCCAAGCTCCTCTGTCCATGGGGTGCTCCAGGCAAGAATATTGGAGTGGGTAGCCATTCCCTTCTCCCTTCCCAACATACATAATTCTATATCCTTATTCATTCCTGATACCTTCTGATAGAATTTTTCTACTTCATCTCCTGGCCCAATTAATCATCTTTGGCTCACAATCCAGTTGATCTGTTTGGTTCTCTACACCAAGTGGTTCTCACACTTGATTGCCTTGGAGTCACCCAGAGGTGTGTCTTAAAACACAGAAGCTTGGGCCCCACAATCAGAGTTTCTGACCCAGTAGATCTTAGGTGGATACAAGAATTTCTATTTCTAACAACTGTCCAGGTGATGTTGATGCTACTGTTCACACTTTAGGAACTACTGCTTTACTACAGTTATCTTTCATATCTCCCATTTGCATTTCAGTTTTCCTTATAACTGTGTATTTCTCTTGCAAGTTATCAAACCTTTCTGCACTACTTTGAACGTATTCATTTTACTTATTTTAAAATTTTCCTTCCATTTTACTGAGATATAATTAGCATGCTGTTGTTGTTCGATCACTAAGTCACGTCCAACTCTGCAATCCCATGGACTATAGCATACTAGGCTCCTCTGTCCTCTGATATCTCCCAGAGTTTGTTCAAATTCATGTTCATTGTATCAGTGACATTATCTAATCATCTCATCCTCTGCTCCTTCTCCTTTTGCCTTCAATCTCAGCACTATATAATTTTAAAGTGTACAGCATAATGATTTGACTTACATACAACATCACGTCATAAAATGGTTTCTGCCATAAGTTTAGTGGACACCAATCATTCATACAGACATAAAATTAAAGAATAGAAAAAAATTTCCTTCTAATGAGGACTTAGGATTTACTTAATAGCGTCCATATATTACATACAGCAGTATTAACTATATGTATTATATTGTACATTACATTCCTAGTATTTATTTATCCTAAAACTGGAATTTTGTTCCTTCTGATGGCTTACATTCAACTTCCCCTTTCTTTACCCTTTCATTTTACTTCTTAAAGATTTTTTCTGTTAAATACGTTAATTCTATTTTCTTTGCTAAAAGCTGTTCAGTTTTGCTTTTCTGTTTTTTCATACATATTGTGTCCCTATATACATACACATATATTTCAATATGTATATATCAACATGTTATGTGTATATATGTATGTGTGTGCATGTGCATGTGTATATATATACATATATCCCCTCTTCTGGTCATTTCTCTGAGGAATATAAACAGTATGTGACTAAGGGAGGGAAGAAGGGCATGCCCTAGCTTTTGCCCCTCCTGGTAATTTTAGAGCATGGATTGAGGGCTACATCTCAGAAAGTGACCTGAAACCACAGATGTGCCACCCTTCATTTGCCATCTCACCACCAGGTGATCTTGCCACTGAAATGAAGCAAGAATGGAGAAGAAGGGGGGAGGGAGGTTCTGGGATACTGAAAAGGCCTCTCCAAAGAGGAGGCTCTAACCAATGAAACAAGACAGCAGGGAATGACCATTCCAAACAGGATTAAGTATGAAAGCTCTGAAAAAGATAGAGGTGGGCATATTAAACTGGAATCTGTGCTCTCCTTTCCAAGGTGCTCATGAACACCTGTAACCCAGATGTGTCTTGGGGTATGAGGGACTGGAAGAGAGAATGTTCAGTAACTGGAGGTCTGATTGAGCCTGATATTAGTCATTTCTCATTTTAGTCCAATTGCAATCAATCTAGATTATGATGATGACTTGGTTAATGTTTTTTTTTTTCTTTTTTTGGTAAGTCAAGATTTTGGATTTTTTGGTGAGTTGGTAATATCTTAAAAATAAATTTGGAAAATTTAGAAGTCTAAATACTCAGAGTTTTCAACTATTTTAAAATTTGGAAATATATACCATAGTTTTGCATATCTAAGTTATTTAAATCAGAACTTTAGAATCCAGGAAAACTTTGACTATTCATTTTTTTTTCCATTAGAAAAAAATATTATTGGGTTAAAACATTTCAGGACCGGTAAATTAGTACTAATCGATATAAATTTCTCATACATGTCCAGAACAAGGAAATCAGTGAATGAGGAATTTCTGTTTGTAGAGGTGACAGGATGGAGTGGTGGTTATTGGAGCAATGGAACAATACAGATATGTTGGCATTATTTCCAGCCCCATTCCATGAGTATGGGGTTAATCAGTTAATACTACTTTCCCTAACAGTGAAGCAAGACAGTCATAATTACCACCTTCATCTCATGGTGTTGTAGTAGTTTTGAAGGCTTCTAGGAAGGCCACTGGAAACTGCTTAACCTTGTTAGTGAAAATACGATGCACATTTGATTCCCACATATGCTTTGGACTTTCAAAGCACAGAAATCCAAGTGGCACAATTTTCTAATGGAGAATTGTGAAATATTGCCTAGGCACAGACTATGATAACCAATGCAAGGGTGAATTCTCTGGTACAACTGCTCATGGCACCACACACTCTCCATTTAACAGACTCCTGACATAAGTTTTTCTCTGTTATATCAGGTGTGCGTTGTGTTTGTAGTAGACTGAAAAATCTTCCTTATTTTGTGATAGACTGCAAAACTAACCACAATTTCCTCCCTGCTGCATATCCACATCTTTCGCAATGTGACTTTTGTATCTCCTGCTATCAATGATCAGAGTCTTCCATCAGTCCTGAAATTGAGGTGGCCTCATGATTTGTTCTGGCCAATAGAAGAATGGGAAACATGATGCAAGCAAGGGCCTGAAAAACAATTATGCATTGAAGGTTGCTGTCTAGGTTGTCTTGGGAACTCTGCTATCATGGGAACAATACTCAGCTAGCCCACTGGAGAACAAGAGACACCAGGAGGAGAATCAAGGAACCCTAGCCCACAATCAACATGGAAGTTAATGTACAAATAAGCCCAAACAAGATCAGCCAAATCTCATCCAGGTCAATAAAACCACCCAGCTGAGCCCATCACAAATTTAAGACCTGCAGAATCAGTTAAAAGAATAATTTGAAACCAACCACTGTGTTTAAAGTTATTTATTATGCAGCAATAACTAACTGGGGACAGAAATGCTAACGTAGAGACAGAAATTTGCCTGTGAGAAGTTTGAGATTTTCCTCCTTAGGTGACCTTTCTTAGGTCTTCTGAGAATATTATATGTAACATTTGCTGATGAAGGTCCATAGAGTCAAAGCTATAGTTTTTCCAGTAGTGATGTACAGATGTGAGAGTTGGACCATAGAGAATGCTGAGCACCAAAGAATTGATGCTTTCAAATTGGGGTGCTGGAGAAGACTTCAGAGTCCCTTTGACTGCAAGGAGATCAAACCAGTCAACCCTAAAGGAAATCAAGACTGCATATTCATTGGAAAGTCTGATGCTAAAGCTGAAGCTCTGATACTTTGGCCACTTGATGCAAAGATCTGACTCAGTTGAAAAGACTCTGATACTGGGAAAGATCGAAGGCAGGAGGAGAAGAGGATGACAGAGGATGAGATGGTTGGATGGTATCACCAACTCAGTGAGCAAACTCTGGGAGATAATGAAAGAGATGAAAACCTGGTGTACTGCAGTCTGCATGGTTGCAAACAGCTAGACATGACATGGCTACTGAACAACAACAACATTCAATAAATGTATCTCAACTAGAATGGTATCTCCATGAGGATAAGGACTGCATGCTGCCTTAATGCATAGTGCAAGGTATGCATGGGTTCTCTATACGTATTTATTGAATGTGTATTAATGTGTGAATCTGTGTAGATACTGTCTCTTCCTCAACATTGTTTAGATGTTTCTTTAGTTAACTTCACTACCAGCCATATCTCTTTGGAATTTAGTATTGGTTGGCACACCAATCTAATGTCCAACTGTCAGTACTTGCAACTTTTGGCCTTAAGCTCTCTTTTGTTTACAAACCTGTTCTGCCCATGTACAGGGAAGGCTAGAATTGCTGGGTAATCAGTGTCCCCAGAAGCATTCCTGTATGGATGATTAAATAAGAGTTGGCAGAAAACTATTCCAGTTCCCTCACGAGATGACTCTGATTGCATGATTTAAAATGCCTTCCAGAGTTCCCTAGGATTTTAATCTCCAGTTGCTCAAGAGTATAACTTGCTTGATAATATTTCATTGTCTTTTCTTCTCCTATCAGTGTTTCCTTGGATCACCTTGCAAACAAATTATTTGTACTCCAAACTTTGCTTCTGAGGTCAAATTAGAAACATGGAGACCACTGGATCTCCAGGTTTGTTCTTTCCTATACTTAGGAGAAAAGAAGGCTAAAGACTCTTTTATGTTTTGGATATAGAATGTACCTTATGCATCTGCTATACATGGAAAGGATACACACTGCAAGTATAATGAAGATATGTACAAATGCCCCTCCATGGCTCCAGAAAACCAATAATGTCGACTATTTTGTAATTATGAAAAGTGTAAAAGGACCTTCAGGGGTTAAAAAAGAAAAATAAATATTGGTTCTGCCTAAAGAAAAAGACTTTTGGAAAACACTGATGTTTTCCAATAATATAGATCTCATTATGAGAAAACAAGAGAAAAAAATATAACTTTATTGGATGATAAGCCCAATGCAATAAAAGGCAATTGATTTTTTTCCTCAAAAAATTGTTTATAAGGTTCTTTATTTTATAATATATAGAACATCAACTCTTTTATGTTTGGTGGTAGACATATCATCATAGATCTCTGAAGAAATACAGAGAGATGATTAGATACACCAACCACATGAAACAAGAACAAAAGACAATTATAAACTTCTATTTACTATTGAAGGATCTGATGTAAGAGCTACTTTTTCCTCATCTTTCTATAAGAGTAATCACCCACCATCCAATATCTTTAGTTTGTCCAATAAAATTAAAATCCTCAAATCTTTTAATTAACCAGTTTCTGAGACTGATTCAATATTTAAATAAAGTTTTAATTACTAAAGGAAAAAACAAATTAATTAACTTTGCTTGATTGTCAAATCTTAAGTTCCCTAAAATTCATGCACAAATAGGAAATTCAAGCTGCATTTCCTTTTGGATCTACCCATATGCTTTGGATGAATAGGACTGCAATCACTTTGAAAGGCCTTAATTCCAAGGCCTCTATTCTCAAACGGAATTATTTTTCACCAAATTAGCTAGAATTACTACTAACATGTGGGGTGAACACATTTTTCTTACAAGGTATAATCTCTTTATAAATATAGCCATTCTTTGTATTCTATAACCTCCCCATCCTTATGCCCCATGTGGTGTGTAAACTAGGACAAATTTAAAACTCTGAAATTCACTCATCTTGCATCTATAATTTGAGAGTGGGATGAACTAAACTTCAGGGCCAATCTAGCATTAACATAAGACAAACCTCTATGTATACTGTCTGTGCAGATTGGAAGCATGAGAATCTACACTAGCAGCAGCCACACCGGGCCTTTGAATCCCTGAATAGACTGGCCTGTCCAACATGGCTGCCACAAGTGACATGTGCTATGGAGCACTTGAAATGTGACTAGTCTGACTGATATGTGCTGTAAGTGTAAACTACACACAAGATTTCAAAGATATGTTACTAAAAAATATAATATCTCACTAATATTTTTGTATTTATTTTATGTTGAAATAATAATTTGGGCAAATTGAGCTCTATAATATATATATATATAATTAATATCTCTTTATTTTTGAATTTATGTTTAAATTACTAGAAAATTTAAAATTGTACATGTGGCCTACATTATCTTTCTTTCTGGCAGTAGTGACTTAGATGGTTAAGTGATCTAATGTGTGCTCACACCAAGTCCAGATTTTACTTGTGCTAATTAAGTTGAAGGTAAAATAAAAGGATTTTTTGGACTAAGAAATTCTGAGTATTTTCTTTAAAAAAAAAAAAAAAAGGACTTTTTTTTATAATAAACTGACCTTTAGGGGGAAAAAAAGGCAAAAACAAGACCAGGAGCTGACTGTGGCTCATATCATGAATCCCTGGCAAAATTCAGATTTATATTGATGAAAGTAGAGAAAACCGCTAAACCATTCAAGTATGATCTAATTCATATCCCTTACAATTATACAGTAGAAGTGACAAATAGATTCAAGTGTTAGATCTGATAGAGAAAGTGCCTGAAAAACTATGGATGGAGGTTTGTGATGTTGTACAGGGGACAGTGATCAAGACCATCCCCAAGAAAAAGAAATGCAAAATGCAAAATGGTTGTCTGAGGAGGCTTTATAAACAGCTAAAGAAAGAAGAGAAGCAAAAGGCAAGGAGGAAAACAACAACAAAAAAAAGATACATCCATCTGAATGTAGAGTTCCAACAAATAGCAAGAAGAGAAAAGAGAGCTTTCCTCAGTGATCAATGCAAAGAAATAGAGGAAAACAATAGAACAGGAAAGAATAGAGATCTTGTCAAGAAGATGTTCAAGCTAGATTTAGAAAAGGCAGAGGAACCAGATATCAAATTGCCAGCATTCATTGGATCACTGGAAAAGCAATAGAATACCAGAAAAACATCTATTTCTGCTTTATTGACTAAGCCAAAGCCTTTGATTGTGTGTATTACAACAAACTGTGGAAAATTCTTAAAGAGATGGGAATACCAGACCACCTTTCCTGCCACCTGAGAAACCTGTATGCAGGTCAAGAAGCAAGTTAGAACTGGACATGGAACAACAGACTGTTTCCAAATTGGGAAAGGAGTAGATCTAGGCTGTATATTGTCACCTTGTTTATTTAACTTATATTCAGAGCACATCATGCAAAATGCTGGGCTGGATGAGGCACAAGCTGGAATCAAGATTGCTGGGAGAAATATCACTAACCTCAGATAAGCAGATGACACCACCCTGATGGCAGAAAGTGAAGAACTAAAGAGTCTCTTAATGAAAGTGAAAGAGGAGAGTGAAAACGCTGGCTTAAAACTAAACATTCAGAAAACTAAGATCATGGCATCTAGTCCCATCACTTCATGGTAAATAGATGGGGAAACAATGGAAACAGTGACAGACTTTATTTTCTTGGGCTCCCAGGTTACTGCAGATGGTGATTTCAGCCTTGAAATTAAAAGATGCTTGCTCCTTGGAAGAAAAGCTATGACAAACATAGACAGCATATTAAAAAGAAGAGACATTACTTTGCCAACAAAGGTCCGTCTAGTCAAAGCTATGGTTTTTCCAGTAGTCATGTATGATTGTGAGAATTGGACCATAAAGAAAGCTGAGCACTGAAGTACTGATGCTTTTGAACTGTGGTGTTGGAGAAGACTCTTGAGAGTCCCTTGGACTGCAAGGAGATCCAACCAGTCCGTCCTAAAGGAGATCAGTCCCAAGTGTTCATTGGTAGGACTGATGTTGAAGCTAATTCCAATACTTTGGCCACCCGATGTGAAGAATTGATACATTTGAAAAGATCCTGATGCTGGGAAAGACTGAAGGCAGGAGAAGAAGGGGATGACAGAGGATGAAATGGTTGGATGGCATCACCAACTCAATGGACATGAGTTTGAGCAAGCTCCAGGTGTTGATGAAGAACAGGGAAGCCTGGCATGCAGCAGCCCATGGCGTGGCAAAGAGTCAGACATGACTGAGTGCCTGAACTGAACTGACCTTTAGGAAATTGGCAGACCGTATGAATCAGGTTTTTTCCCAGATCCAAATGTTAAGTATTTATTAGAACATTTATAAGGAAGAAAGAAAATGTGAGTAGAGGAGAAAGATAAGTGGCTGTTATGTTATTGTTTTACTAATAAAAATATTGAGGAAATACAATAATCTCTCCCCCTCCCCTTCCTCCTCCTCCTTCATCTTTTCTCCTTCTCTCTCCACCCTCACTTATTTTTCTCCTCTATCCTGTGTTTGTCTTTCTTCCATGTAAACGTGCTAATAAATATTTAATATCTGGATTTGAAAAAAACTCTGATTTATATAGTCTGCCAATTTCCATGGTGTAAATACTGCCACCATGACAGAATTCAAATTGCCAATGCAATGTTGCCAAATGTGCAGTTGGGAAGACATGTACAATCAGTTCAGTTCAGTTCAGTCACTCAGTCATGTCCAACTCTTTGCGACCCCATGAACCACAGCATGATAGCCTCCCTATCCATCACCAATTCCCAGAGTCTACCCAAACCCTTGTTCATTGAGTCAGTGATGCCATCCAACCATCTCGTCCTCTGTCATCCCCTTCTCCTCCTGCCCTCAACCTTTCCCATCATCAGGGGCTTTTCAAATGAATCAGCTCTTCGCATCAGGTGGCCAAAGTATTGGAATTTCGGCTTCAACATCTGTCCTTCCAATGAACACCCAGGACTGATCTCCTTTAGAAGGGACTGGTTTGATCTTCTTGCAGTCCAAGGGACCCTCATCTTTTCCAACACCACAGTTCAAAAGCATCAATTCTTTGGTACTCAGCCTTCTTTATAGTACAACTCTCACATCCATACATGACCACTAAAAAAACCATAGCCTTGACTAGACGGACCTTTGTTGACAAAGTAATGTCTCTGCTTTTTAATATGCTGTCCAGGTTGGTCATAACTTTCCTACCATTTCTACATAGAGATGCAGTAGATATACATAATATCAAGAATATGTATACAATTTAAATGTAGCAAAATAATTAAGAAGTGGTGAGTTTTATGTATTTTGTACCTTGTTTTCAATACAACATATTTAATTGTATGCTTACCTAATTTAATTTTTATGAACAACTGTGTTTAAAAAATGACTTGCTAAAAAAAAAAAGAAATCCTAAACATTTAACAACTGAATGCCTTGGGAGCCAATATAGGACTCCAGCCCATCACCGCTGTGGCATTTACTTGAAAATCAGATGTAAAAGAACATCACTTTTTCTAAGACTCAAACAAATACCCCCAAATTTTCTTACCCCTAGTCACTCATTTATCCACAAAGGCCCAGCCTTGTTAAAGATTATATATCTCATTTATACCTCAAAATATCTCATGTATAGAGATACAGTACTAGAAGGAACAGAGACAGTTGTTCAGCTGGTTCTAATCCTGTTAATCTTGGTCTCATGTGATCTATCCCCAAGAGAAACAACAGAATGCTATTTAAGAGCCCCCAGACCAGTGAGTCCCAGCCCTTGAGAGTAGCTCTCTAAGGAAGTTCCTTCTTACAACTAACCCAAATCCCTTCTGCTGCAGTAGAGGCTCATTCCCTCTTCAGTGAAGGTGGAAACAGCTGGTTAGGGTCCCCTGTGTTATAACTCTTCATACAAGGAAATGAAACACCCCAAACCAGCTTCCAAATCTGGTCAGCTGTAATAACAGCCTCTTCTTGAGCAAAAACAAACAATAAATTAAATGGAATTGGGAGTTGAGAAGTGCTGCATATTTCACTCCAGGGAAACACCTCGGGCCAGGTTATACCCTCGTCAGCACCTAGTGATCAAAGGCGCATTTTCCCTGGAAACAAATTCAAGGAGTGAAACAGATGGGGTTATTAATCACATTGCCGCTAGCCTTTTGGGCCATCTTAAAGAACATCCTTAAGCAGGAGGTGTCCTGAGCTTTATCTTGTAATAAGATTGTAAGATTGTAAGATCTTGGCAAGATGCATGTTTCTTTGTATGCTGACGCTTTGCTTGCTATGTTCAAGACATTTTTTACCAAAGAGAATGCAATAAATCAGAGCAGCAGCAGAAGCTACATCTTTGGCGGTACAAGTAGACTGTAGACACTAAAATTCCAACTAATATTCAAAGCTATGCTACCTACATTTTAATGCTAGGGTTCTTATCTATCTGGAAGGAGAGGCTGAAGAATTGACTTCACAGTATAGAACTGGCCTAGCAGGAAGAGGGGCACCTGAAAAAGAAAAGGAATAAACAGCAGCCATCGTTCATGTCCATTCATGGGAGAGCCTTTGCATCTGGGAGAGAAGACAGCCATGAGGTGTGAAATCAAGGACATTCAGGAGATGAGCTTGCTATTGCATTCTGATTGCTTGCCCTGCATTCTGATTGCTGCCTTTGATTTTGCTGCAGTTTAAGGCTATGGTATTAGTGCCTGATTTACCTGCATGTTCTCAAGCAGACATGGGCCTCTTTATTTTGTGCAGCTCAAAGCCTTTTCCATCTCCACCTTATCATTCCTTTTCTGCTTTGAGTCTAAAAGCCCAGATTTCAAATCCAGAATCAGTCCAGTCCAGCCACTTTTGTCCTTGGGCTGTGTAACATCCCCAGGAAGCAAGATTGAACTGAGTTTCTTTTGCTTAGATCCCCAAAATGGACATTTTGGGGAGTTGTTTACTGCAACTGAAGCTCTGCCCCACTTCCATCCAAGGAGGCTGAGAAATTCTGTAATCCTGACCCACAGGTGACAGTGTCAACTCCTCTGTAGACATTAATTTGCCCTCCATTTCTTGAAGGTTTCTATTGTGCTAGGAAGAGGAAAAAGGTGGAAACAGCTTTTTCTAGGGCTGTATGACTTAATGTCTACTCAGCCACAAGTCACATCTATCTACAGTGAGCTAAGGTTCCTAGCAACAATTCACTGAAGGGAAAAATCCAGCTCAAATGTTGTAATCAAGCATACACTTCTATAGCAGAAGTAGAAATGATAGCCCATAGTCCAAGAATGTGTGAATATGTTGGGTGGCCTTCACAGTATCTTTTTTTTTTTTAATTTGAATTCATTTAGATTTTAAAACTGGAAAATCCCATTTATAAATCTCCAATCTCCATTTCTAGCTTCCCCAGAGGATCTTGTCACACCGTGCCACATTCCAACATAGTGACAAGTGGTCACAGCTGAGGATGTGCTGTCGATCCATTGCAGTCACTGCTACTCCCTACTATCAAAGTGTCTACTGCTATTTACCATTGCATTTGTTCTGCAAGTTTCCTGTTTCCAGACTTTCTTTAGATTATTTCCTACATGTGACTGGCCTGAACTATTTTAAGAAATGAGAGGCAAAGCCGTGTCTTGCATGAGGAGATATTACAAGCAAGAATCTGATTTTGAGACTAAAGAGATTTAGTAAGGCAAACAAAGGAAGGGGATGTCCTGGAATAGTTCCATTGCTTGATCATTGGCTTTCTTGTTATCTCTGGAGTAGGGGTTGGCAGAATCTACTGATTATTAAGGTTTGAGGACTCTGCAAGGAAATGAATTAACCAAATTCTCAATAGTTTACCAATGCCAGTCCCACTATAGCCGTCAACCAGTTGTTTTTTTTATTTTTTCTTTTGGTATTTCTTTTCCATCATTATTACAATACAAGTATGTTACAGAGTTTGGGGAAAAGAAAAGAAAAAAATCTCCCTCTCATTATAGTTCCATTGTCCTGTCCCTTCTTCATATGCAACCACCATTATCTGTTAATTATGAATCCTTCTAGAAAATGCCTAGTCATCTATATACATTTTATCCATTGTTTTACACAAATGGAGTTGTATTGTGCTCATTTTTATTTAACAGTGTTAGCACTTATATTCTTCGTCATTCTCCTTGAAAGTGCTATTCATTGTTTTTATAAAAAATGGTGCACATTTGTAGCAATTCATTCAAGTAATGGTAAAAGGATAACAAAATTTTAAATTATTTAACACTACTTCACCCAGAAACAATGTTTATTAACATTTGTAGACCTTCATTATAGGTGTCTTTCTGTATATGTATATAGGCTGATGGATAGATGGATGGATAGAAAAAAGGAAGGGAGAGAAGAAAGAAGGGAGGGAGGAAGGAAGGATGGCAGATTGGTAAGATAATCAATGGATAGGAAAATGGTATAACACTATGATGATATACTGTAATAAAATCTTTAATTGTAATTTTTGTTGAATTTAGAAATGAAGAAAGAGAAAGCTAAGGAAAAGAATGCTTCTTTACAAAATGGGTCAGTTCATAAAGTACTTATTTAAAAGAAACAACAGGAAAAACACTGTTAGATAGTATCTATTGGCTCTCCTTTGTGAAAAAATGTGGAAATTAGCATTTCTAATGTTATTATGTACCTTGTTTTTTATATTTGAGTTTTATGACACACGGTCTGTTCTGTAATAGTAATTTCAACAGTTTTTTACTTTTATTTTTATATTTAAATTGCACCAGTGCTTATCACTACCAGTCTTCAATTGTGACTGCTCCATTTCTGACTTTTAAAATTTTGATTCTTTGATTTACTGACTGAATTAAATAATCAAACATTTGGTCTTTTTTTCAAGAAGGAATTTGGGGTGTTCTATTATATGAATTATGGCCTATTTGAAAATGTTCCTATGTTGGCTTTATACATGAAGGACAGCTTGCTGGACTTGTAACTGACAGCTCAATTTTTTTTTTTTCAGAATCCTGTGGACTTTATTCTACTGTCTTCTGGCATTGATCACAAAATCTGTGTAGATTTTTTAAAATGATCTGACATCTCCCCAATTAGTGCTTGTTTTTTCTGTCTAGATACCCATGAAGTTCTTTCCTCACATTTGTGTTTTAACTTCTCAATGATTTATCTTATTGTTGATTATTGTATCATTTTTGTTTGGGTCAATATGTACCCATTACATCTGAAAATTCAAGTCTCATGGGAAACTGACAGGAAACTAAAGACACACAGAGGTTAATTACATAGCTCAAGATCACATAGATCATAATAAATGGTAGGGTCTAGGTCTAAATTCATCTGTCTGATTCCAGGATCCAATCCCCCAGCCACTACCATACAGTTCATCCTAATGAGGAGCTGTGCTAGATATGTCCTCTCAAAGCCAGTTAGTCAGAAATTTACCCCAAGGATGTCTGCATTTAAACTGCCCAGTTACTGGGCAGTTCAGACAGTGCTCCACAATTTGGAAGTCACTGTCTAGAGAAAGAATGGCACAGTAGGTTTTAGTCATTGTGATACTGCCCCTCCCCACCATTCCTTCCACCCCCAGGCTTGGGTAATGACTATTCTACTATTTCTATGAGTCTGGCTTATTTAAGAATATTTTAACCTTTCATGCCAGTAATTCATTAATTTTTCAGCTGGAGGTTTGTACCACTTAATCTCCTTCACTTAATTCTTTCCTCCTCCCATCCACCTCCCTCCTGGCAAGCACCTGTTTGTTCTCTGTATCTATAACTCTGTTTCTGTTTTGTCGTGTTTGCTCATTTGTTTTATTTTTTTCTTTCTTTTGGAAGAAGAGAAAGGAAGTAAAGGGAAGAAATGGAAAGACAAAGGTAACAAATCCAAAGGAAGCAGAGAGAAATAAGCAGAAAGTTCTGATGCAGACTGATGAAAGCAGATATGATTCCTACAACTATACATGGCAAGGTTGGCAGAGCAGAACTTGCTTCATCATCTGACATCTCCTCCCCTCATCACAATGTTCCCTAACAGTACCAGGTTTTCTTAATTTCCTTAATAGACAGTAGAGCAGCACTAAGAAGATAGCAGATGGTTCACAGTTAGCTGACAAGGTCAGCCCTCTAGAAGATCAGTCTAGAAGGCAATTCACATGTTGTGACCAGCAGCCCTGGCCAAATTCTCTACTCTTATCCTCCCCTGACCTGTTCAGATGCACTGAAACCTCCACCTTGAGAATCAGTCATTTGGGCTTAAACATTCTCCCTACAAAGTGTCATTTGTTATCAGGAAACGATAAACTTTTGCCAGCCCTTGACCTACTAAGAAAACACATAGATCACAAAGTTGAAAGAAACTATAGAAAACAACAAGTCTCACCTTTCACTTTAGGGCAGGCAATTGATGCTTGATTTCTAGATTAGTAAAATGTGCAATTAGAAAGCAAGAGACATAGAGGGATTGGACACAGGATTCTGAAAAAATCTGAGCTTAAACAGAAGAACTGGTGAAGGGTGATAGGTACTGTGGGTGCCCTGCCCGGGTCTCATTTACTGGGCAGGCACACTAACCTCTCAGCTGCACTGAGAATTGGCTGATGATGGTTCACCCTCCCTGCTTCATTCCATATGACATATTCCATATGACATTGGAATGACATCCATATGAATGTCACTCCATATGACATTCCATAGACATATTCTCTAGAGAGTTGCCATGAACCATAAGAAGCCACCTTGCTTAAGACACTACATGCCCTTCCTAGGGCAGGACTTACTGAGACAGGAATACAAAAGGTCAACTTCCTTACATCAGGATGGAAATATTTCTGCTGTGTGATTTGCGGTCCTATGCTCCCCAAGGATCAGGCTGGATCAAAGCAGGTTCATATCTCTGCTCTTCTCCTACCACTGCCCATCCTGCTTCCCTTACTTTCTTTCTCTTCAGAGCACCCTCTCAGTAAATCATATGTCTCTGAATTTTTGTCCTGGACTCTGCTTCTAGGGATGCCAATCTAAGCCAAATAGGATATTGACTGGGGAGGGAAGCAACTAAATGACTGGCCTACTGAGCTGTTTTCTTAAGGAGACATATGGCTCCATTCAGTTCAGAATAAAATAATCCATTCATCTTCTGCTTTATCATCAATATCACTATCATTAATTTAATTCAATTAATGGCAGATGTTCCAACTCCAGATATCGCTATCAAAGATCACCACTGATTTAAGGGATGAGCAAAATACTGATCCTCTTTTTATTTTTCCATACTTTGACTACCAAGAATAATCATTAGTAAAATATAAGGCTTATGAAGCTAGAGCCACATCCCAAAAGCCTTTCTATGGTCAAAAAGCCATGCTCTTTCAGTCAGCAAAAGCCAACACACATGGCCAGTTAGGGGCAAGTCTGTCGCACGTCTTGCTGCCATAACAAAGAATCCCGAAACCCAGTGGCTGAAATCAACAAAGGATTACTTAGGTTACAGGTCAATTGTAGGTCATTTGGGGACCCAAGCTAACAGGAGTAATCTCTCTGTGGAAGATAATTAATCATCATAATGGATCACTCTGGAAATTAATTACTCAGCTCAGAAGTGGCACATGTCACATTTACTCTCAACTCATTGGTCAGAACACATCCCAATGACGGCGAGACATATTCAGTTAGGCCATGTAGTGGCTACAACAAACTGGCATTCTGACCTTTAGACCAGCCCCTGAAGAAATCTATCCATCTAGAAATTTCTCTGTCATTGAGTTGTACTCCACTAACAAACACTGGTTGAATCCCTGTCATGTGTCCAGGGTTGTGCTAGCCATAATAGAGGTCACAGAAATGTTTAAAACATTTTGTCTTCTAGAAGGCCCCAGTATAACTGGAAGATGACTCAAGAAACAATAAAAGTATACAATAATACATAATAGGAAAAAATTATATGCTAAAATCATGCAATGCCCAAATCAAACCTATCACTTTGGCCTTTTTCTTCACCTGTATGTGGAAAACTTGATCTTCTAGACCAGCACTGCCCAACAGAAATATATGGTGAGCCATATTTGTAATTTTATTTTGTATTTTGTTTTTAATCCTTTTTATTGAAGTATAGGTGATTAACAATATTTCAGGTGCATAGCAGATTCAGAATATATATATATATACACACACATACTTTTTTCAGATTCTTTTCCATTATAGCTTATTACAAGATATTGAATATAATTCCCCAAAGAGTAGGTCCTTGTTGTTTACCTGTTTTACATATATTGTAGTGTATATCTATTAATCCCAAATTCCCAATTTATCCACCCTTACCCCTTTCCGATTTGGTGACCAAGTTTGTTTTCTATGTTTTATGTTTGAGTCTGTCTCTACTTTGTAAGTAAGTTAATTTGTATCATTTTTTATAGATTCCGCATGTAAGTGATATTGTATGATATTTGCTTTTCTCTGTCTGATTCATTTCACTTAGTATGATAATCTCTAGTTTCATCCATGTTGCTGCAGTTGGCATTATTTCATTCCTTTTTATGGCAGGGAGGCCTGGCATGCTACAGTTCATGGGGTTGCAAAGAATTGGACACAACTGAGCGACTGAACTGAATATTCCATTATATATAAATTACATCTTGATCCATTCATCTATTGATGGACACTTAGGTTGATTCCATATCTTGGCTATTGTAAATAATTCTGCTATGAATATTGGAGTGGGTGTATATTTTCAAATTAGTTTTCTATGAATGTATGCCCAGAAGTAGGATTCCTGAACCATATGATAGCTCTACTTTTAGTTTTTTAAGGAACTTCCATGTTGTTTTCCATTGTGGCTGCCTCAATTTACATTCCCACCAATAGTGTAGGAGGATTCATATTTGTAATTTCAAATTCTCAAATAATTACTTTACAAAAGGAAAAAATAACAAATGAGAGGGAGAACAAGATGGCAGTTGAGTAGATGGACATGAGGTACATCTCTCTCCACAGATACATCAGGAATCCAGCTTCAGACCCAGAAGTGCATTAAGAATACTGGCTGACAGTGGACAGGAGGACCTGACCAGTGGAAAAGAATTTATAGAACTGTGCAAAACTCGGTAGGATGAAGGAACTAGGGGGGAAAACAGGAGTGTTAGTAGGACTGGACTGGCCCTCGGTGGTTGGGGGAACTAAAGCAAGGGTCCAATCCCCATATTGGGGTAATTGTCCGAGTCAGGGGAGAAACATTTAAGGCTGAGAGTGAAACAGCTGATCTGTGGCAGCCTAAATGGAATGAGCATCAGACAGTTCTTGCAACAGCCATACATACCCCAGACAAGAACACTGGTTCCCTGGAAGGTGCAGTGGCTGGGAGCTGGGGTTTAGGGATTGTGGCGCAATCCCAAAGCGAGGGCTGCTGTTGACTGCAGACAGACAGATCAGATCGAGGGGCTGTGAGGGAGGAGATTGTGGGGGGAAAAGCCTGTGGAGGAAAGCTGGGCAGCCATGGAAGCAAGGCTATGCTGACGAATCACACACAGGAGGTGGAGCCATCATCATAGCCTCTCTCTCTCCACACGCCAGCATCAGCAGCTGAACAATAGAGAGGCTGGCCCGTCAAATGCCAGACGCGCTGAACTACAGGGAAGGACCCCACCCAGGTGCCCCTTCAAGTGACTGATGCGCCAAACTACAGCATAGGACCCTAGCGAGGGGACCCCTCTATGTGCCCAGCACACCGAACAACAGAGAAGGATACCAGGCAAGGGAACCCTCCAAGTGCCTGAATGGGTGGAGCTATGGAGACAGACTAGCCTAAGAGGCCTTCTGGTCGCCAGCTGCAAGAGGCTCGAAAAGACTCAAAGGGCCATAACTCCTGTGGCGGAGGCAGACTGTGTCCCTGCTCATTTGGTGCCTTCAGGATCCCAGCAAACCAAGCAGCTGCGCCACCATCATGGCTGAACTCTCACTGGAGCAAAGCTGCCACAATCAGCAAAAGTCTTGTGTCTAAGCGCGCAGGGTTACTTCAATAATATCCGACTCTGCGAGCGGGTAGACTGTGGCCTGCCAGCCTTCTCTGTCAGGGAGGGGGCTTCTCCAGGCAAGAATACTGGAGCATATGGGCCAATACCTTCTAGAGCACTATATTTCCTGCTGCTCTAGCCGCCAACTCACCTGAATACCTGCTGCTGCCATAACCCCTGAGACCCAAGCAGCTGCCCTCACAGGGGCAAACCCAAGTCCTTCAGGGCAACCTCAGAAGCAAACCCCAGTGCTCAGAAACAAACCCACATGTAGAGGTGGAAATAAAACCACTGAAACCCAGGGGCAGTGTGACTAAGGGAGAAGACTCAAAACCTTCCTGCTGGTTGTACAAGCTGCAGATTGAATCCACACGATCAACAAGGCAGACTCTGTGTCTATATAAAAGGTCATTGAGAGCTCCCACAAAAGAAAAGGTGCTAGCTCTGATAGCTGTGGATATTGGAGGCGAGAACACACAGAAGTAGGACCAGATTAGAATCTGAGCTGCCCCCACAGCAGGTCCAGAGACCAGCACAGTGTTGGAGGGCCGTCCTAGGGAGGTGAGGTGGGCTGTGACTCCCAGCGGGAGAAGGGACTCTGACAGCAGTGACTCAAGAAAAACATTTATTATTATTTTTTGACTTGTTCTGCAGAATCTTTTTGATATTTTTCTTTTTCTTCCCCGCCTGCCCCTGTTGTAGTTGTCGACTTTATTGGCACTATGAGATCCAATTAAGCTTTTGAGCTTTTTTTCCTCAGCCACATTTTTTATTGTTATCATAAAGCTCTGCCTCTACATCGGGCTTTTGCAGTTCTGCGGTGCTTTCCATTTGTTTGTTTGTTTTTCTTTTCTCTTTTTTAAATTTAAATTTTTAACTTTTTAAACCTATTATTATTTTCTCTGCATTTATTCCTTAGTTTGTTTTTCCTATTGTTCTTTTCCCCTTGCAATTACTCTTTAATGTATATAAATCTTCTTTATCTTCCTCTATTTAATTTTGCATATATATTCTTTATTTTCTTTCTTTCCTTTCCTATCAATATACTTGTTAGTTTTATTTTCATTGCTTAATGCCTCAGCTGGCACCTTGCTTTATTTTTGCTTTCCAGTTTGTTCTTTAGTTAGTTTTGTTCTGGTAGATAAAATTTTTGGTTTCCTTTGTTAACTGGGTCAATCTATTGTACTTTATTTTTGTTGGACTGTTTTGATTTTGCTTATGGGTGTATATGTATATGTGTACATTCAGTCACACTTTTAATTGTTGTTAGAAACCTCTGCCTCTACATCGGGCTTTTGCAATTCTGTGTTTTCTTTTTCTTTTTCCTTTTTTCTTCCTTCTTCTGTGTTTTTTTTTCTTTTCTATTTTTTATAATTTTAATTTTTAATTTTTTAAGGCTATTATATTTTTTCTACATTTATTCCTTTGTTTGCCTTTCCTACTGTACTTTTACCTTTGCAGTTAATCTTTAATATATATAAATCTTCCTCATCTACCTCTATTTATCTTTGCATATATATTTTTTCCTTCTTTTCTTTCTTTCCTTTCCTCTCAAAATATATGTTAGTTTTGTTTTCATTGCTTTATTCCCTACTAGACAGCTTGCTTTAGTTTTATTTTCCAATTTGTGCTTTAGTTAGTTTTGTTCTTAACTGGTAAGTGTAATTTTTGATTTCTTTGTTTTCCAGGTCAATCTACTGTACTTTATTTTTGTTGGACTGTTTTGACTTTGCTCATGGGTCTATATGTATATGTGTATATTCATTATTTGAATTATTATTTGCCTGATTTTGTAACTGCCATTTGTCTGGGGTTTATTTTTGGTTTCTCATTTGTGGATATTTGTTTTAATCTCACTTAATGTCATAACAAACCACTGTGGAATCTTCATTCCTGACCAGAGATCAAGCCCTGAACCTTTAGACCCCAAGACCCTAGACTACCAGAGAACTAAGCCTAGGGAGTATCAAATTGTGAGAACTCATGCAAACAAAGCCACTTGAGTCCAAGACCCAGCATCAACCAAGCATTAATAGCACCCTGTGAAGGATGCTTCATCTAAATAACAAATAAGACAAAAATACAACCACAACCATCAGCAGACAGGATTACCACCTCACTCAGCCTTTTCCATCAGAGGAAAAACAAATAAACAAAAACTCACCCTATACAAAGCTTACACAAACCACCAGACCAACCAACCAGTGGTTGGTCAGAAAACCAAAGGAAGGCAGAAACCAAGAGGAAGAAACAATTCAACCTTCTTCAAGGAAAGAATTCAACTTTCCTTGAAGCCTGGGAAAATGAGACCTCAAACACGATAAGTTAAAAAAAAATAATGAAAAAGCAGAGAAATACTACACAAATGAAGGAACAAACTAGAAAGAAAGAAGTCCAAATAAATGAAGAGGAAAGAGACAAACTACCTGAAAAAGAATTCAGAATAACTATAGTAAAGATGATCGTAAACCTTGAAAACAAAATGGAGAAAATACAAGAATCAACTAACAAAAACCTAGAAGAATTAAAGAATAAATATACAGAGACAAACAACACAATTACTGAAATTAAAAATACTCTAGAAGGAATGAATTGCAGAATATCTGGGGCAGAAGAATGAATCAGTGAGTAGGAAGATAAAATGTTAGAAATAACATCTGAAGAGTAGAATAAAGTAAAAAGAATGAAAAGAACTGAGGATAGTCTCAAAGACCTCTGGGACAATATCAAACATACCAACATTTGAATTATAGGGATCTCAGAAGAAGCTGATGCTGAAACTGAAACTTCAGTACTTTGCCCACCTCATGCAAAGAGTTGACTCGTTGGAAAAGACCTTGATGCTTGGAGAGATTGGAGGCAGGAGGAGAAGGGGACTACAGAGGATGAGATGGCTGGATGGCATCACCAACTCAATGGGCATGAGTTTGAGTAAACTCTGGGAGTTGGTGATGGACAGGGAGGCCTGGAGTGCTGCGATTCATGGGGTTGCAAAGAGTCAGACACGACTGAGCGACTGAACTGAACTGAACTGAACAGAAGAAGAAGAGAAAAAGAAAGGGTATGAGAAAATTTTTGAATAGATTATAGTTGAAAATTTCCCCAACATGGAAAAGGAAATAGTCAATCAAGTCCAAGAGGCACGAAGAGCCCCATACAGGATAAACCCAAGGAGAAACATGCCAAGACACATACTAATCAAACTAACAAAGACTTAACACAAAGAAAGAATATTAAAAGCATCAAGGGAGAAGCAACAAGTAACATACAAGGGAAACCCCATATGCTTAACAACTGATGTTTCACCAGAAACTGCAGGCCAGAAGGGACTGGCAGGATATATTTAAAATACTGAAAGGGGAAAATCTAAAACCAAGATTACTGTAACTGGCAAGAATCTCATTCAAAATTGATGGAGAAATAAAAAGCTTTTCAGACAAGCAAACGTTAGGAGAATTCAGTACCTCCAAACCAGCTTTACAAAAAATGTTAAAGGAACTTACATAGTCAAGAAATACAAGAGAAGAAAAAAGATCTACAAAATCAACCCCAAACAGTTAATAAAATGGCAATAGGGACATATATAGCAATAATTGCTTTAAATGTAAATGGATTAAATGCTTGAACCAAAAGACACAGACTAGATGAACAGATATGAAAACAAGACCCATATATCTACAATCTACAAGGAACCCACTTCAGGTCTAAAGACACATATATACTGAAAGTGAGAGGATGGAAAAATATATTTCATGAAATCAAAGCAAAAGAAAGCTGGAGTAACAATCCTCATATCAGACAAAATAGACCTTAAAATAAAGAAGATTACAAGAGATAAGGAAGGACACTACATAATGATCAAAGGATCAATCCAAGAGGAAGATGTAACAGTTGTAAATATCTATGCACCCAACATAGGAGCACCTCAATAAATAAGACAAACACTAACAGACATAAAAGGAGAAATTGACAGTAACACAATAACAGTAGGAGAATTTAACACCCCACTCATACCAATGGACAGGTCATCAAAACAGAAAATTAATAAGGCAACATAAGTCTTAAATGATACATTAGATGAGATGGATCTTATTGAAATCTTTAGGACATTCCATCCAAATGCAGAAGAATATACCTTCTTCTCAAGTGCACATGGAACGTTCTTCAGTATAGACCACATCTTAGGTCACAAATCAAACCTCAGTAAATTTAAGAAAACTGAAGTTGTATCAAGGATCTTCTCTGACCACAATGCTATGAGACTAGATATCAATTACAAGAAAAAAAAAACTGTAAGAAACACAAACACATGGAGATTAAACAACACATTTCTAAATAACTAACAGGTTACTGAGGAAATCAAAATGTAAATTAAAAAATGTCTAGAAATAAATGACAATGTGAACACGACAGCTCAAAACCTAGAACTGCATCAAAAGCAGTTCTAAGAGGGGACTGTATAGTAATATAATCCTACCTTAAGAAACAAGAAGAACATTGAATAGACAACCTAATTTTACACCTAAAACAACTGGAAAAAGAAGAAGAAAAACAAATCCCAAAATTAGTAGAAGGAAAGAAATAAAGATCTTGGCAGAAGTAAATGAAAAAGAAATGAAAGAAACAATATTAAAGATTAATAAAGCTAAAAGCTGGTTCTTTGAGAAGATAAGCAAAATTAGCAAACCTTTAGCCAGACACATCAAGAAAAAAAGAGAGAAGAATCAAATCAACAAAATTAGAAATGAAAAAGGAGAGGTTACAATAGACAATGCAGAAATACAAAGGAATATAAGAGAGTATTATGAACAACTATACGGTAATAAAATAGATAACCTGAAAGAAATGGACAGATTCTTGGGAAATTTCAATCTTCCAAGACTGAACCAGGAAGAAATAGAAATTATGAGCAACCCAATTACAAGCACTGAAATTGAAGCTGTGATTAAAAAAAAAAAAAAAACTCCCAAAAACCAAAAGTCCAGGACCAGATGGCTTCACAGAACTCTATCAAACATTTAGAGAAGAGCTAATGCCTATCCTTCTAAAACTCTTTCAAACAATTGCAGAGGAAGGAACACTTCCAAACTCATTCTATGAGGCCACCATCACCCTGATACCAAAACAGACAAAGACAACACAAAAAACAGAACTACAGGCCAGTATCACTGATGAACATAGATGCAAAAGTTCTCAACAAAATTTTAGCAAAGAGAATTCAGCAACACATCAAAAAGTTCAATACCATGATCAAGTTGGGTTTATTCCAGGGATACAAGGATATATATGGAAATCATCATCAATATATGGAAATTATCAATTATCTTCAATATATGGAAATCAATCAATGTGATACACCATACTAACAATTGAAAGATAAAAACCATATGAAAATCTCAATAGATGCAGAAAAAGCCTTTGACAAAATTCACCACCCATTTATGATTAAAACTCTTCAAAAAATGGACATAGAAGGAACCTACGTCAACATAGTAAAGGACATATACAGTAAACCTACAGCAAATATTATTCTCAATGGTGGAAAACTGAAAGCATTCCTCCTAAGAGCAGGAACAAGGCAAGGGTGTCCACTTTTGCCACTGTTATTCAACATAGTTCCAGAAGTCCTAGTTACAGAAATCAAAGAAGAAAAAGAAATAAAAGGAATCCAGATTGGAAAAGAAGAAGTAAATCTCTGACTGTTTGCAGATGACAGGATCCTGTACATAGAAAAGCCTAAAGATAGCATCAGAAAATTACTAGAGCTAATCAGTGAATTTAGCAAGTTCCAGGATACAAAATCAACACATAGAAACCACTTGCATTTCTATTTACTAACAATGAAAAATCAGAAAGAGAAATTAAGGAATCAATCCCATTCACCATTGCAACAAAATGAATTAAATATCTAGGAAAAGACCTACCTAAGGAGACAAAAAAAAAAAAAAAAAAAAAAACTATACACAGAAAATTAAAAGACACTAATGAAAGAAATCAAACATGACATAAACAGATGGAGAGATATGTTCCTGGTAGGAAGAATCAATATCGTAAAAATGCCTATACTACCTAATGCAATCTAAGATTCATTGTGATCCCTATTAAATCACCAATGACATTTTTCACCAAACAAGAGCAAAAAATTTCACAATTCATATGGAAACACAAAAGACCATGAAAAGACAAAGTAGTCTTGAGAAAGAAGAATGGAGATGGAGGGATCAACCTTCCTGACTTCAGATTATACTACAGAGCTACAGTAATCAAGACAGTATGGTACTGGCACAAAAACAGAAATATAGACCAATGGAACCAGGTAGAGAACCCAGAAATAAACCCATGCACCTATAGGTAACTTAGTTTTGGCAAAGGAGGAAAGAATATACAAAGGAGCAAAGACAGCCTCTTCAATAAATGGTGCTAGGAAAACTGGATAGCTACATGTAAATGAATGAAATAAGAACACTTTGCAACATCATACACAAAGATAAACTCAAAATGGATTAAAGACTTAAATGTATAACCAGAAACTATAAAACTCTTAGAGGAAAACATAGGCAGAACACTCTCTGACATAAATCAAAAGAAGATACTCTATGACCCACCTCCTGGAGTAAAGGAAATAAAAACAAAAGTAAACAAGTGGGACCTGATTAAACTTAAAAACTTTTGCACAGCAAAGGAAACTATAAGCAAGGTGGAAAGACAAGCCTCAGAATGGGAGAAAATAATAGCAAATGAAACAACTGACAAAGGATTAATTTCCAAAATATACAAGCAGCTCATACAACTCAATAAAAGAAAAACAAACAACCCAATCAAAAAGTGGGAAAAAGACCTAAACAGACATTTCTCCAAAGAAGACATGCTAACAAGCACATGAAAAGATGTTCAACATTGCTCATTATTAAAGAAATGCAAAAAGTACAATGAGATATCGCCTCACACCAGTCAGAATGGTCTTCATCAAAATGTCTACAAATAATAAATGCTGGTGAGGGTGTGGAGAAAAGGGAACACTCTTGCACTGTTAGTGGGAATGTAAATTGGTACAGCCACTATGGAAGACAGTATGGAGATTCCTTAAAAAATAAATAGGAATAAAACCACCATATGAACCAGCAATCCCACTCCTAGGCATATATCCTGAGGAAATCAAAATTGAAAAATGCACATGTATCCCATTGATCTTTGCAGTGCTATTTACAATAGCTAGAACATGGAAGCAATCTAGATGTCCATATGAATGGACAGATGAATGGATAAAAAAGTAGTGGTACATATACACAATGGGGTATTACTCAGCCATAAGAAAGTAATGCATTTTAGTCACTTCTGATGAGGTGGATGAACCTAGAACCTATTATACAGAGTGAAGTAAGGCAGAAAGAGAAGGATAAATATCACATTCTAACGCATATATATGAAATCTAGAAAAATGGTACTGAAGAATTTATTTACAGGGCAACAATGGAGACATACACATCGAGAATAGACTTATGGACATAGGGAGAAGGGAGGAGAGGGTGAGATGAATGAAAAGAGTAACATGAAAACTTACATTACCATATGTAAAACAGATAGACAATGGGAATTTGCTGTATGGCTCAGGAAACTCCAACAAGGGCTCTGTTTCAACCTAGAGGGGTGGGATGGGGAGGGAGATGGGAGGGAGTTTCAAAAGTGAGGATATATGTATAACTATGGCTTATTCATGTTGACGTTTGATAGAAAACAACAAAATCTTGTAAATCAATTATCCTTCATTAAAAAATAAATTAATTTAAAAAAGAACAAATGCAATCAAATTTAATCACACCTTTTATTTAACTGAATATATAAAAATATTATTATAATTTCAACATGTAATGGACATATAAATTACTAATGAAATATTTTACATCTTTTCTTTTCTTTTCTTCATAGTAAATCTTCAAAATCCAGACAGCATGCCACAGTTCAAACTAGCCCTCAATTGCTTACACAACTAATGGCTACTGTTTTGGACAAAGTAGTTCCGCACAATAACCAAAATTAAAATAATTATTGCTAACCTTCTTGACCAAGATTTTTTTTCATGCTAGTACACGCTTGAAGATTTTTCTAGATGGATAAAATGATGTGTTTTTTATTTAATGATGTATATTTAGCTCACTTTTACTCTGCAAAGTGTTACAGTTGCATGAACTTAAAGCAGTTAAGACCGCTTAGAATGAACTGGGATGGGAACACTAATCCACCAAAAGTTAAGGAATTCAAACAAGCCAAAAACATGTTCTACCAGGGCTGCAGGTGGGGGACAGGTTTAAGAAGAGGGGCAGGCATGTCAAGGATGTGTTAATAAAAGGCTGCTTGTTGAGATCTGTGGGAGCAGAGCCCTTTTCTTAAAAGGTTAAACAAAAAGCACAACCGCTGTATTTCAGCAGGCTAATTACCGAGGGTGACTTTGACCTTTTCCATTTCTGGAGATTTATGATAGAACATTTTCCTCTGACATGGCCCAGGCTCTTTGAATCCAGGTTGAATGTGATCAGGTGTGTTCCTCGTGGAACACTTCCTTTGCATAAAGGCATGTCTGTTTTCCCAAGCATACTCAGAGCATCTGCTATGGAGGACCTGACACCAGGGTGCTGGCTGTCTACTCCTTTGCAACAGCCTCACCCTTCTGAGAACCACGTTTACCTTGGGAGTTGAAGAAACATAGAAATAGACCATTTTCACAACAGAAACTTTTGTTGACAATGAGGGCTATGGAACCTGAGCCTTGAAAATTCCACCAGAGGCCAGTTAATCTAATAAAGCTCTTGACATTAATGGGTTTAGCTAGTGGGTAAGTCTGAAATTCCTTCTTAGAGCCAACAAGATCCCTTGGTGAGCAAAAGTCTTTCTGGTGGTTTTTTGCTTTGGACCCCAACAAGCCAATTTCACACTAGATGTTCCATTGCTTTGGGACAGTGATTTATACTTGAATTTTGGTTAATTCTGATCAGCTCACCCTTCCAAGCCAGGTGTCCAAACTCACGGATCTTAGCTGTTACTGGCTCAGTTTCTTAATGCTAATAGAGTAAAAGGTATTTTTATAATTCCCAACCAGGTGTGTTAATTGACTAACTCCAGTCACCTTGTAATGCTTGTGAAACTAATAAAGCAGAGGAACCTGGGGGAGAGGTCAACTGACTCAAATGCTTTTCCATTCCCAAATATAACTTGAATGGTAAATGCTATGCTGTGAACAGACTATTGATACATCTGCTTGTATCTGCTACTACAGATCCCAAATCTTCTTTTCTCTGAAAATTGCCCCTTTCAGATGGAGCCAGTCATTTATTTTACTGAAATTTTGGAGTAAACATAAAACATGAAACAGAGTGACTTTTTTTGCTCATTATTAATTGATAAAGGGTCATCAAACCTGGTGACAGGAAAGTAGCAGGAAACTTCCTTCTCTGATTTTAACTTTCAACATATCCAAGCTCTTGGAAAGATAAATGGAGGCAAATGTTACTTTGCTACTAGTTCCATTTCTCAGATCCAGTTTCAGAAAACTATTGAAATGGAACTCAATCCAAATAAGAACTGAACAAAGATGCTCGTCTCCCCCCAGGGACAGGCACAGCTTACGGCTATTTATAATAATGACAACTGACAGCAAGGGCTTTAAAAAAAAAAAAAAAAAGGTTTTCTCTTCTGTTGTCAGTTTTGGAATGAAGTTGGAGGCAAACAAAGTCCTGATAACATTGGTGTATTGTTCCTATAGGTCCTAACCTCAGCAGGCTACATCAGTATCTCTGTCTGAGGAAGTCACTTTCTTTTCATCAAACACATTCCAGAAGTCAGTGGTAAAAGCACTGACGGGGGAGAGCAGATTGATCCATTAACTCTCACCCAGATCCTTGGCTGAACCCTCACTTTGCATTCCAGTTATAAAGACTTGGTAACTTATCAAACAGGAAACAAGCTCTGAAAGGAGTTGCGTCTTTGGAACTTCTTGCCAAGGCTCCTTCTTCTTGTCTGTGCATTCTGGAAAGAAAGAGAAACCTGCTGCCCAACAGTTCTCTGGTCATCTGAAATTTTGTGTGCCTAAATTATGTTGTGCTCAGTCACTAAGTTATGTTCAACTCTTTGTGACCCCATGGACTGTTGCCCACCAGGCTCCTCTGTCCATGGGATTTCCCAGGCCAGAATATTAGAGTAGGTTTCCATTTCCTTCTCCAAAGGATATTCTCAACCCAGGAACAGAACCTGCATCTCCTGCATCTCCTGCATCTCCTGCATTGGCAGGCAGGTTCTTTACCACTGAGCCACCTTGGAAGCCCCTGTGCCTAAATTAAGAGGGACCCTGTTAAAATGCACATACTGATTATATTGTATGACACTTTCTGAGTAGAAAGGAGCTAAAAAACACTATTGGGAATCAGAAGTGTAAGAAGTCAAGATGGCTGAATTTCTACTCATTTGTTGAGCTCTGGATTCATAATTTATCCAACAGTATGTGTGCTTGCTCAACAACATCAGGGTGGATGCAATGGGAATAAACACATAAGCAACTACAAAGTGGATGGTTATTCAAACACCTACTATTCAAGTATTATGGCAAACTACAGCTTTATGAGACAAATGAGAAGGTGGAATCCAAGCAAGGAAGGTGTGGGTCTCCAAGCCAAAAAGGTCACTTTCATATGATCTGTACTCAAATTCAAAGCTTAGAGAGGAATAATAATTATTTTGTCTTTGGTAAACTCTGCTTCAGAATGACTGGAAAGCTCAGGAGGCATTCCAAGTTCATTTAAGGGGACACTTCCACCTGGGGTGTAGTCTTTTACGTGCCATTCCATATGGCAAAAATGAAGATCAAGGATGGGATTTAAAGCACCACAAAGTTCTGCCTTCACAGATCTGAACTTGTGGGGAGTTGTAGCTTCTCCCCATAGTCCAGGGTATACTTATCTCTCAACTAAAGGGTTGGGATGACTGCTGAACTGAGGTTTTGTTTTCCCCAAGTTGAGTAACATCCTTCAATTCCATACTTTGGCCAAATAATGCAAAGAGCCAACTCATTGGAAAAGCTCTGATGCTGGGGAAAGATTGAGGGCAAGAGGAAAAGGGGGATGAAGAGGGGGTGGCAGAGGATGAGATGGTTAGATGGCATCACTGACTCAGTGGACATGAGTTTGAGCATACTCTGAGAGATATTGAAGGATACGGAAGCCTGGTGTGCTGCACTTCATAGGGCTGCAAAGAGTTGGACACGACTTAGCGACTGAACAACAAGAAGCTTTGATATCAGACAGTCCTAGCTCCAGTACCTGGCATACCAGCCATGTCATCTTGGACATCATACTTGCTTCCTTCAGATGTCCTTTTCTCTTCTGTAAAATTGAAATGATGGAAACCTACCCCATAACATAGCTGTGAATCCTAAATAAACTAACGTACAGATCAAGTATGTTTAGCATAAATAAATTAGTAAACCACATAAATGCACCTGTCCTCCAGTTGTTGAAAAAGTGGAAAATCTTTGTCTCCAGAGTGACTTGAAATTCTATTTGTAGCCCATTGCTCCTAGGAGTAGAGCAAGCATTTGAAATGCTGAAGGATTTCCTTCTGTGGCTAATTTGATGGCTGGGAAATATTTTTGGAGAGAAAAGACCATGATTTAAAGTATCCTGACATCAATAAATATTTCCTTAGCATTTAGCTGTAAGAGCTCTGAATCCTCCATCTGTTCAGAAATTTTAATTTCAAAATAATATGGTGCTTTGGGAGTTTGTGAATCCACACACATGTCATAAAGGCCAGGTACCGTTGTAGTTTTCCACAGTTCAGGCGAAGTGTACACTATTTGTTTCATTGTGAAATGAGACATTACCCCTTCAGCCCTGTATCCCTCTGATTATATTTGGAAGAGGCTTTGGAAGGACATTAGTTCTGTCCAAAAGGTGAAATTAGCATTAGAATGGCCCACTGCCCACCTAATCCAGATGACACCTTCCCTATTCACATGGCTGCATTTCTAACTGGCTATAATACACATCCTCCTTGACCAACTGTTTTCAAGTTCAGATGATTCTGAGACTACAGAACTGGGCGAAGAGCTTATTGCTAAATATTTGTTGAAGTAGCTAACAACTCCTCAAAATAATTTCTAGGTAAATATACTACATTAAAAGTAAAGTTTCTTTTCTGCTCATGTCTGACTCTGACACAAAACACAGATCTCATGTGTACATGCCCTCCCCCACCCTTTTTCATCCCCCATTATAGAAAGAGCCACTGGGTTCACTCTGCTTTCCTATGCCCCCTCCAGATTTCACACACTGAGATGACCAGGGGGACATCTGATTGTTTAGATAAAAGGCCACAAAGATGATTTGCAAGTAAACCTATTAAAATGACAGAAGCCTCGATTTTCTTCCACCTAAGCAGTCTCCCTATCTCCATTCCATTCCAGACTCTATTCAGTAGCCAGAATACTATTTTCAGGAAGTGATTCTGATCATGACACTTTCTACTTAAAGCCCTTCACTGACTCTGGAATAAACTTTGTATGGCGCACAAAGTTCTGTATGATCTGGCTTCTGTCTAATTTCTGAAACACGTCCTGCCCTTCCCCCTCCCCTGCCCAGCACTTGCTTCTCCACCACTAAACCAGAGGCACTCTGGATTGCCCTCAACACACACCATCTTCTGCCTGACATAATCTTTCCTGTCCTGCCCTCTCTCCAATGTAGACTTTCCCTACGGTTAATTCTGATGCATCTTTAACGTTTCCCCCTTGGACATCATTTCCTGGGATTAGCGTCACTCTGATGCATTTTTGAATGAATCCAGTGCTATCTGATTACTAGCTGTATGCTCCCTTCCTAAGGTACTAAGGATCATGTCTTAGTCACCATTATATTCCCAGCATCTATAAAGTTGTATTCCACATAGAAAGAGCTCTGTGAATGTTTGCCAAATTACTGAATGAATGCATGACTGAGTGGAGTACTTTCTATCCACTAGAGCAGTGATTATTAAAGTATGAGCATCAATTTCACCTGTATACTTAGAAATGCAAATTATCAGGGCTCTCTGCTGATCTGGTGAATCAGAAATTTTTGGGGTGAGATCCAGTCATCTTTATTTTAACAAGCACTGTAGGTGATGCTAAGGTTTGCTAAAGTGGGAGAACGACTCTTTGAGAGTAGTGGTACTCATGTCTAGCTGCACATTACAATCACCTGGAGTGTTTTTAAAAATGCTTGCACTATCCTCCTTTGTGTTTTGTATTCAGCTAGGTTAGTGAGGATTCCGTTATATCTTTTATAATACTCTTTAAATGATTCTGACGTGCAACTGGAATTGAGATGGTCACTGTCCTAGATTTTTCCAGTTCCTCTTCTTTACACAAACATAAAATTACCTGTAAAAAGACACTTGTCTGGTGTCACTCACCGGTGCCTTTGACCCCCCTACCAAAACAGTAGTGACTTTCTGCTCAGATGCAGCCCAGCAGCCCAAATCTCAGGATTCAAAGTATGGTCCATGGAAAAGCACTTGCACCCCCAGTTCAGTTCAGTTCAGTCACTCAGTCGTGTCCGACTCTTTGTGACTCCATGAATTGCAGCACTCGAGGCCTCCCTGTCCATCACCAACTCCCGGAGTTTACTCAAACCCATGTCCATCGACTTTGTGATGCCATCCAGCCATCTCATCCTCTATCGTCCCCTTCTCCTCCTGCCCCCAATCCCTCCCAGCACCAGGGTCTTTTCCGATGAGTCAACTCTTCGCATGAGGTGGCCAAAGTATTGGAGTTTTAGCTTCAGCATCAGTCTTTTCAATGAACACACAGGACTGATCTTTAGGATGGACTGCTTGGATCTCCTTGCAGTCCAAGGGACTCTCTAGAGTCTTCTCCAACACCACAGTTCAAAAGCATCAAGGCTTTGGCACTCAGCTTTCTTTAGAGTTCAACTCTCACATCCATACATGACCACTGGAAAAACCATAGCCTTGACTAGACAGACCTTTGTTGCATCCCCAGTAGCTTGTTAAAAACACAGAATCTCAAGCTCCACCCAGAACCTACTGCATCAGAATCTGCATTTTAATAAGATCCTAGCTGATTTGTGTCTACATTGAAGTTTGAGAGGCACCTGCCTGAGATTATGGAACATTGATTCAGGAGCACAGAAATAAAATCCCTCTCTGCAGCTGTTTGTATTAATAGTTCAGCACACAGGGGCACATAGTCAAACATATTTTCTGATAGATTTTCTGTAAAGCTTCTGCTCAGTGCCAGAAATGGAACTCTCAAGGCCAAATGGCTTCACCAGTTAACAGCACAGAATGGACTTTGTGAATCATAGGTTTGTTGGGTAGAAAAGATCATTTCTACATAAGAGTGTTTGAAAAACAGGGCCATTCAGGAAGATCCACAAATACACAACTCAAAATAATGAATTATAGTTGCTTCTAAACCAGTCATATTAATTGAGTGCTTACTATGTATCAGGCATTCTACTAAGTACTCAACACATAGTAACTTTTTGAATCTTCTCTAAAACCCCATGCAGCAGGCGCTGTTAATTATCCCAGTTATGGAAATGAAGGAAGCAGAGGCATGGACAAGTCAGACACACTTTAGGAGTATAACCGAGAACTGAAATCCAAACCCATCTTTCTCTGGAATCTTCATTATTAACCACAACACTATGTTCAGCAATTACTCTAAAGGAGAAGGAACAATGACCCCAAACAACTGTTTTTTTTAAACATTAGTATAAAAGCCCCTGACTGTTCCTCTGACAATTAGAAGAGCCAGAATTAAATAGAATGGTTGCTGTGCCAACCCACAGAAGTCAAATATAACCAGGCAGCAAATTGGAGTAAACATTTAGGAATCCCTTGCATGTGGCACACGACTCCACCCACCCTTCTTGGCACAAGCAGCATGTTTATTATATGGATCCCGCTGGCATTTCATGTCCTCATACGAGTCATACAGAGTATCCTCCTTACTGCTGAATGTGAACATGACCAGACTTATTTGAGTAATTTGGCGCGTTATGCTGATGACTCAATAGTGCAGACCAGGGCAAGAGATCCTGAGTATGCTTTCATCCCTCCATCCCCCGTCCCCTTTTCATTCAATCACCTGGTATAAAAGGACGGAGACAAGGTGTTTGGCATGACAGAGCTGAAGGGAATTTTCTAAGACCTGGGATTTCTTGAGGCTAGAAATATCCAATTGGCCTGGAGCCATTAACTGCAACTGGTGAATAGGCTCTAGAAATACACCTTACCTAAACAATTTTTGCTGCTGAAGATAAGACAGAGAAGGGAGGAGAAGGCACTGGGGTGACTAAATTTGGAGCAGAATTTACACCCCACATACACTAGTCAATCAGTTTGGCTCATCTCTCCTAGCATTCCATTCTCCTGACTGTCCCCTACTGATACAGTGGAGTTTTTACATGTAAACCCAATTTGCAAACATGGGAGTTTCCCATGAAAACTCCCTGAGCACAGGTCAGAGGTGGGAGCCCTGAATATTTGTATGGTCTTTCTTTGTATGAATCTTTCTTTGTAATAGGTCAGAAACACTAAAGTTGCCAGGCAGCCTCTGGTGAGAGAACTGGGCTGTGGTCACAAGACCTCGACTGATATATGTGGATGGAGCCAGAGTTGTGACTCCGGGAGCATATTCTTAACTGAGATTATTAGTTTCTAATTCATGTCACAATTGTCTTTAGAATAACTGAAAGGATCACTCAACAAAATCATAAACATTATTACTAAAAGACACTTAGATATAATCTTGTCTAAGTCCTTTGTTTTGTAGATGAGGAAGTAGGGGCCCAAATTACTTGGTTATCTTTCAATGTTATGTCATAAATGGCAGAGTAGAGGGTAGAATTTGAAGTTTCTGATTTCCATGCCAAGTATCAATTCTTCCTCTGGGTTAGACCAAGTCTGGTTGTTCAGAATCATCTAGAGATCATTTCAAGGTACAGACCTCCTGGCTGCACTTTCAGATGTGCTGATTTAGAGGAAAATTAGAAAAGGGCCTAGGAATCTGTATCTTAAGTAGCTTCCTGAATACTTTGTTGCACAGTCAACAATGAGGTAGGCTGCGCAGAAACAAATTCAGAATCAGACTTTTCCTAAATATAGAAATAAAAATCAAGATATATTTTTAGACCTTCAGGTTAGCAGCAGCTCTTTTGATTGGATCTCCAAAGAAAACGTCATAGAAATTGACTTTCCCAACAGGGATTCTTGTTTTTGTTTTATAAGAACATCTATGTGATCACAATAGGGCCATTTCTGTGCTCATAAACTCAAAAAAGTAAAAAGATGATCTAAAATTCCATAGTTAATCAGCAATAAACCTAGAACTGAACACAAATCTTCTACATATGTGTGCTTTTTCCCTCCTCTAAGCTAATTTAGAGGAGCCATCCTGTAGCTTATGATGCAAACACAAAATGAATGATAGAAGAAATCTCTCTAAGCCCCAGTGAATGAATACTCTCTAGTGTTAGGGGCTTTCCTCCATCTCCCCTTTCTCCTTCATCTCCCCTTCCCTCACAGGATGTTAGGACTATAGAAGGCACGCATAATGATTTTATTTATTTATTGGGAGGCCACAACTCTGCCTCAGGTGGCCAAAGTACTGGAGTTTCAGCTTCAACATCAGTCCTTCCAATGAACACCCAGGACTTATCTCCTTTAGGATGGACTGGTTGGATCTCCTTGCAGTCCAAGGGACTCTCTAGAGTCTTCTCCAGCACCACAGTTCAAAAGCATCAATTCTTTGGCACTCAGCTTTCTTTATAGTCCAACTCTCACATCCATACATGACCACTGAAAAAACCATAGCCTTGACTACAGACCTTTGTTGACAAAGTGATGTCTCTGTTTTTTAATATGCTGTCTAGGTTGGTCATAACTTTCTTTCCAAGGAGTAAGTGTCTTTTAATTTCATGGCTGATATCACCATCTGCAGTGATTTTGGAGCCCAGAAAAATAAAGTCAGTCACTGTTTCCACTGTCTCCCCATCTATTTGCCATGAAGTGATGGGACTGGGTACCATGATCTTAATTTTCTGAATGTTGAGTTTTAGTGTTTTCACTCTACTCTTTCACTTTCATTGAGAGGCCCTTTAGTTCTTCTTCACTTTCTGCCGTAAGGGTGGTGTCATCTGCATATCTGAGGTTATTGGTATTTCTCCCGGCAATGTTGATTCCAGCTTGTGCTTCCGCCAGCCCAGCGTTTCTCATGATGTACTCTGCAAATAAGTTAAATAAGCAGGGTGACAATATACAGCCTTGACATACTCCTTTTCCTATTTGGAACAGTCTGTTGTTCCACGTCCAGTTCTAACTGTTGCTTCCTGACCTACATACAGAGTTAAAGCCCAACCTAACTCACTCATTTTTTCCCTTTTTTGTTTGGGAATTTAGGGGGCTCTGCAGACCCCAAATATCAATGCAGAGCTCCAGAATCCAGAGTACCTGACTGAAGCTGGTCCAATCAGTTAATTCTTTTCCCTGGTCACAGTGATTGGTTCAGAGGTAATCTTGCAACTAGAACAGGCCAATCAGAGTGAATCACAGAACTTTTTCAGAGAGGAGAGAGATGTGGAATTCTGGAACAATAAATTTCTCTTTTCTGTGGGACACATATGATGAGACACATAGAGCTGCAAAAGCTGTTAGAATCCACAGTGGAACATGTAGAGGAGCAGAACACATGGAATACAGATTGGTAGGAATCTTAATTTTAAGACTTTTTAACCTATTTGCATTATCATTTTTATTCTCTGTCTCTCTTTTTCCATCTCTCTGTTTCTCTTTCTCTCATTTATCTATCTAAACTGAACGTGGTTTATTGTCATGATGCCTCTTTACCTTAAAATACTTCATCAGATATCTCCTTAAAAAAAGGATATTGTCTTATTCATTTATATAACAGCAGAGCAATTAATAAAATCAAGAATTTTAACATTAATACAATACTAATATCTAAATCCACAGTTCATAATCAAATTTTGCTAACTGTCCAAATAATATCTTTCATAGATACTTTATTTTTCCTATTCCAGGACCCAATCTAGAGTTATTGTACTTTATTGTCATTTGCTTTTACATTTCTTTAATTTGAAACAGTTCCTTATTGTTGTTGTCTTTTATGACATTTACTTTTCTAAAAAAGATTCTAGGTCAGTTTTTATGAGAATATCATCCACTTGGCATTTGATATAGGGGTTATTTTAAACATGGATATGTTTAATGGAACTCAGTGCCTTTTGCATATTGCATGCAAGTTATGTATATAGGTGTATTCTTCATGCACATTTTGATTGTCAGAAGGGCATAGAGTTTGTATAAGTAGATATACATTTGTGAAATATATGAAGAAGAGGGAGAGTAAGAAATTTGCAATTTTGAAAAAAATGCAATTTGACAGTCTATTCCCTACATTTTCCACTAAATACCAATAAACTTGGGGAAGACCAGGAATAATGTAACTGCTATTTTAAGATGAGCATGAGACACATTTTCTGCAAATAATCAAGAAGCAGCTATATTTCACTGTACTCTCCAATGAAAGGGACAGGATCAAAATATTAGAAAAAGGGATTTTACAGCCAAGAGTAGAGAACAATCAGCAAGAAATATGAAACACAGGCAACAACATAGAATCTGAGTGGCCAACTGGGAAGAGTTGTAGACTATGCATTAAGAAGTTAGGATGCTGGTTCTAGCCTGGCCGCTCACTCTTAGTGATCTTTGGCAGAGTGCCCTCTGTCTCCTGGAGTAGAATTTCTTTATCTATAAAACAAGGGGGTGAGACTAGATGCTTTATTATGCTTCTTCCAACTCAGTAGTTCTCTGAAATATTCATATCTGCATTATTCAAACTCTGATCCAATGCCAGAGTGGGCAGCAGTTCAGAGAAAGACTATCAATATGAGGGGCAGGAATGGGAGGTTCCCACAAGAACTAGGAATGGGCCGGGAGTTAGGGCAGGAAGGGGCTCTGGAGTAACATGAGGGCATTTGCGGAGTAAAGGAAGAGAGTATGTGCTAAAAAGGAAAGCAGCCAAGTGAATGCGCAGACTCAAAAATGAGCATGAAATATTCTTGAAAGAGACCTCCCAGATTAGAGAAGAGGTATGAACTCAGGACCTGAATAGACAGCCAGCTCACATGCAACTAGCATCCTCTCCGTTGTGGTCACTCTTAGGACCACAGAAGTGTTCACTGACGCACTTTGTAATGATGCATATGTATGTGAAAGAGTCAATGAAAGCTGTATAACTCTCTGCTTGCAATGGCTTCATAAGAAATACTTTCACTACACTTTTTGTCTAAGTGGAAAGTTGCCTTATGAGTAGAAGGCAGCGTCTCCTCTCACCTCCCATCTGAGTTATCTATCTTCACTAAGAAATACGGCTCTGGTATTACTCCTGTATTGTCAGTTGCTGCTGGTGATTGGTTTTCTCAGGAGGGGTGATTGTGCCCTTTGTTGAAAACTAATCATCGGGATATTAGCTCCTGTAGTTTTCATTAATTCTTTGGGAGTATAATATTTCCCCCAATTTTCCACATACTAGAATTAGGCTTAAAAAGAGTTTATGAACTTGCCATGAACTGAGATATCAATCTAAAATTATGCTTTTAACCTCCATGCTGATTTATATACAATATTTCCCTTGATGCTTGTAAAAATGCTTTCCTTTGCTGCAGTACTTTGATGAGGCTTGAGCTCTTAGGGAAGGATCAGCTGTTTTCATAGGTGCCCCTCTCCTGCCAAGCAGGCCTGTCTAGGAGATTATTGGTGCCAACTTCAGTCACATACTGAGAGGATGACTTCTATCACCAGGCTGAAAAGGTGATCATTAGAAAATGTCAATGAACTGGTTACAAATGATGCCAACTAAACAATATTATTGCAACCATTATTGAAAACTACTTTTCAGGTAATTTGAGATGTCTTGACATGTATATGGGACCAGAAAGGTGGTTTCTATTTATCTTGGCAAAAAAAAAAAAAAAAAGCAATCCTATTTTACACAGAGATCATGAACCAAAGTTATGCATAGACAGCATAAAGCATGAAGAAAAGGAAAGTTAAAGGGGACAGGTGATAAATTCCACATGCCCCCTGGGGTAGTTTTTGAATAAGTATTATTTAATGGTAGCAGTGGTTATGGGCATGTGTGTACTTGGAGAAAGTGCATACATGTGCATACACTTGAAGGGCTTTTTTTCTAATGTTCCACATCCTTTGTAGAGTTTTAAACTTCTGTGTAGACTTAGTGGAAGAAGATTATAAGTCTACATGTAGTTTGGGGTAGAGCTGTAAATTGTTGAGATGTTTGTAAAGTTTGTTTTTACCTGTAAACAGTTTCCTTTCTTCCCTTCTTTCTTTTTTCCTCCTCCCTCCCTCTCTCCTTCATTTTTTGCTTTCTTCCTTCCTTCTTTCCTGCCTTATTTTCTTTCTTCTTCCTCACCCTCTCACTTCTTCTTGTGTCCTTTCGTGTTTCAACTTCCAAGGTGGTGAATTCTACTCAATGGAAAGTAAAAGCGACCAGAAAGTATTCTGTAGTAATGCACAAATGTAAAGCACCATTTAGTTTTTCAGAGACATCATACCAAATCCTGTGATGAAAAGAGGATTTAAAGATTTTATTTAATTTTAATTAAGTAGGGAATACTTGATCGTCTTCCATATGGAACATTCTATTGTAATCAGAAGCCATGGGGATCCTATACATTCGTCTTCAATACTAAAACGGTCAGTTTCAAAATACATAGTCCTGGGTTTTTAAAAATTTTACTTCTATGCAGCATAAACTATTGAGGTATTTTTAAATGTATTTCAAATTTAAATTTTATAAATGGAGTTGTATTTTCCCACTGATTTTATGGTAACATTATAGATATGTTCTTGCAGAATAATTTTGCCCATTATTAGCTGAACTTTATCAAAATCTGTATTAGTTTCCTATAGCTACTGTAACAAATTGCTACAAATGTAGTGACTTAAAATAACATACATTTATTGTCTTATAGTTCTAGGGGCTAGGATACCAAAGTGAGTTTTTCTGGGCTGAAGCTGAGGTATCGGCAGGGTGGCTCTCTTCTCGAGCTCCAGGAAGAATCGGTTTCCTTGCCCTTTCAAACTATAACTTTTATACATCTCAAGTCATTTAATGCTCCCTGTAACTCAGGGAGGTTGGTACATTTATTTGCACCATTTTACAGATGAGGAAAGTGAAGCACAAAATGGCAAAGTGACTTGTCCAGAAACATGCAGAGAGATGGCAGAGATGGAATCTGAATCCAGACAGCCAAGGTCTTAGAGTCTGTGCTCTGAACCTCACATCACACTTCCTTTTCATCACAAAATATCACCAAATTTTAGATCATAGAAAACTTTAAAAATTGCTTATCTAAATAAACACAACTTAGGACTAAATTAATATATTCAAATAATTCAGGGGATATTTTAAAATGTGACAAAGTTGATTTAATATCTAAGTGAAAAAATCTAAATTCTAAAGGATAGAAACTGTAGCAATTGTAATAACATTAACCGAGGAATCACTTCCTCTTTAGAGTAAACCACAAAAGCAATTCATTTGGAGCAATTGGAGAAATAATAAAAAGTCCCAATATAAAATACTAAAAGCATTGCTTTCAAATAGACAAATGAATGATTAAATGCAAATATGTGAATAAAAAACTTGTTTATTATTATTTAATACAAACTGTTGCTGTGAGAATATGAAAAAAATGCTTCCTTTTCTTTACATAGGTCAGAGTTTCTGTTACAATCCTGTTTCCACAGTTAATTTGACCTTGCTAATTTTTCCTTAAAAGGATAGTAACATCAAACAGTGCTGGATGAATTATTATGTACGCTAAATTCATGAGTTCTAATATCCTGGGTTTCACTGAGGCCTTATTTGCCCATTGGGTTGTAAAGGAATTCTGACATGGTCATCTTTAAACAACAAACCAGGTAATCCTTTCCTTACTGGTGACATTCAACATTTTGCTGAACTATATATGTATATAATCCTTTGTTCAGCAACTGTGGCTGTATTTGACAGATCTCTGTAATAATTATCTGCATCATCCCTTAGCTTCTTCATTTATGGCATTCTCTCACCTCCTGACAGTACAGCACAACTCCAAACATCTGCTATGCACTGATTCAGCATAGGAAGGCCTACACCAGGGTCAGGCACTAAGCTTGATGCTAAAGATGGATAGAGGATGATTTCTGTCCTCAAGCAAGTCACAAATAAGGCAGGAAGCTGATGAGAAGACAAATCTGTGATATCGTCTGCACAGAACTATGCACAAAATGCTATGAATGTTTTTCAGGAGTATTGCTTAAGGAGGGTTCTGGCGCCATATTTTCCAGAATAAGTAGGACTGTTTAGGGTGTGGCATCTTCAAGGATATTCCAGGGTCACAGTGTACTCTCCAGGGCTTGAAGGGTCAAAGGGAGACAGATTAGGAAGCTCCTTTATCTATGCTAATAAGTCTGAACTTGACCCATTAATCAATTAAGGAACCACTAAAGGCTTTTTTAAGTTGAAGAGTGACATCATCCACTCTAATATAACCCACACCCAGATAGCTTTTGCTACCGCAGATAAAAATTCCCCCATACCTCCACTATACCCTTCTCCCAAAAAAATCTTCCCAAGGCAGCTGAAGATAATCTGGTGTCAGGGGTCCCAGAATTCTTCAATGAGCACAGGTCAGTGTAGAACATGTGAAGCTTTGAAAGACCCATGAGCAGGGCTGTCACTTCCTCTCTTCGAGGTTTTACCCTGCTCTTTGCAGTCTTGGGGAGCAAGAGGGCTCAAGAATCTACCCTCTTTAAACCAGAGCAACTTGCTTTGATTTGCTAAATATAGGGGGAAAAAAGGCAACTGGGTACTGAAACAGACCATCTCCCATCATTGTCAGTTAGCGGCAAGGAGAAGACCGGCCAGAGACCTGGCATCTAGTTTTCACTCCACAAGCAGCTAATTGTCCCTTGTCAAGTGGTTTGAAAGTACAATTTTAGATCATTTTTTCCTGGATTCACAGACTCCTATAGCAGGGAGGGACTTCAGAGGCCAAGAGAAGCTGAGTCTTGCAGAGATTAGTGCGAAGCATGCCGGGGAGACTGTTTCTTCAGGTAGCAAGCCTAGAATGTGCCTTCCTGTCCCCATACCCACACCATTGCTCCCCGCTTCTACTCCCACTGGCCCATAGCCACCACCATCTCTTGCCTAGACCATGGCAAGGGCCTCCTATCTGGTCTTCCTGTTTCTAACCCTGACAGTTCTCAGTATCAGCCAGAGTCAAAATATGACAACTTCTGAGCTCAAGAGTCAGATTAATGGTACCTGAATTATCAGCCTCCCAGTGTGGAAGGATCAAATGAGTTGGAACGATTTTTTGAAATACGGAGACAGTTGTTTTATTCTAACCCAAAGTTAAATGTAATAAAATAAACCCGCTTGAGAAGCAAGAGGAGGCTCCCAAATATTTAAAGGGGGGCCTCTCATTACTCACTGATTCCTTCCTTTGTTTCCTCTTCCGTGATTCCCACCCCTAGGGAAAAAAGGACACAAGATTTGCAGAAATGGTTGCAGTTAGTCCCTCCTTGCAAGGAAAGTACCACTGGGAAACAAGACTGAACACTGCCATCTACTGGGAGGAAAAGGCACATAGTGGAAAAAGTTCCTGAAGCAGCTGATGAGAAGAAATCAGGCAAGAAGATCCTGCTTAAGCTGAGCTGCTACAGGGGAACAGTCTAGAAAGACAAAAGGAGATAATAAAGGCCTAGGAGGCATGGTGGAAGCAGAAAGTACAATGGATAAACTTAAATGGTCCTTAGAGAGCACCTTTTCCACCTGTTTCATTTTGCAGATGCGAAGGTAGAAGCCCAAGAGATTTGAGTGACTTGTTTGCAGTTATTCAGTTACTAAGTAATACCACCAAGACTAGACTCCTCACTCAATTCTTGGTGGACTATTTTATATTTTACTTCTAACTAAATTAGCACATAAACAAATGCAGAGCCAACTGTATCTAAATCTTTCCTTGTTGTTGCTCAGTAGCTAAATCATGTCCAACTGTTTATGTCCCCATGGACTACAGCACACTATGCTCCTCTATCTTCCATTATATCCCAGAGTTTGCTCAAATTCATGTTCATTAAGTTGGTGATGCTATCTAACTGCCTCATTTTCTGCCACCCCCTCCTCCTTTTGCCTTCAATATTTTCCACTGTCAGGGTCTTTTCCATTGATTCAGCTCTTTGCATCAGGTGGCCAAAGTATTGCAGCTTCAGCTTTAACAGCAGTCCTTCCAATGAATATTCAGGGTTGATTTCCTTTCAGATTGATTGGTTTCATCTCCTTGCAGTCCAAGGGACTCTCAAGAGTCTTCTCCAGTACCACAATTCAAAAATATCAGTTCTTCAGCATGCAACTTTCTTTATGGTCCAACTCTCACATTTGCACATGACTACTGGAAAAACCATAGCTTTGACTATATGGACCTTTGTTGGCAAAGTGATATCTCTGCTTTTTAATATGCTAAGTTTGTCATACTTTCTCTTCCAAGGATCAACCATCTTTTAATTTCATGGATGCCATCACCATACACAGTGATTTTGAAGTCCAGGAAAATAAAATCTATCATTGCTTCCACTTTTCCCCCTTCTATTTGCATGAAGTGATGAGACGAGGTGCCATGATCTTAGTTTTTTGAATGTTGAGTTTCAAGCCAGCTTTTTCACTCCCCTCTTTCATTCTCATCAAAAGGTTCTTTAGTTCCTCTTCCACTTTCTTCCATTAAAGTGGTATCATCTATTTATCCGAGGTTGCTGATATTTTTCCTGGCAATCTTGATTCCAGTTTGTGATTCATCCAGCCTGGGATTTTGCAAGATGTACTCTGCATATAAGTTAACTCAACAGTGACAACAGGACTGGAAAAGGTCAGTTTTCATTCCAATCCCAAGAAGGACAATGCTGAAGAATGTTCAAACTACCATGCAATTGCTCTCATTTCATATGTTAGCAAAATTATTCTCAAATTCCTTCAAGATAGGCTTCAGTAGTACATGAACCAAGAACTTCCAGATGTACAAGCTGGGTTTTGAAGACACACAGTAATCAGAGATCAAATTGTCAACTTTCATTAGATCTTGGAAAAAGCAAGAGTGTTTTAAAAAAAATTGCCCTGTTTCATCAATTATGCCAAAGCCTTTAACTGTGTGGATTAAAACAAACTGGAAAGTTCTTACAGAGATGGGAGTACCAGACCACCTTACCTGTCTCCTAAGAAACCTGCATGCAGGTCAAGAAGCAAAAGTTAGAACTGGACATGGAACAACTAATTAGGTCAAAATTGAGAGAGGAGTTTGACAAGGCTTTGCTCACTTGGAAATTATTCACCTATCTACCTACCTAGGAATCTATATAATTACTCACATAGTTTGTTGCAGAAGGCATTCAGTAGGTAAATGAGAATGAGGTGGTAACTAACACCAAATTTGTGTATGGATGAGAGGTAGAGAGGAACTGGCCAAACAGAGAGCATGAGTCCTGAGAGAGAAGGGCCACCTAATCTAGGAATACAGGAATACAGGAAGAGATGAAGAGCTGCACCTCATACTAACATCATAGTAAATAGTGTTCACTGGAGGAACCAATTTCCACTAGTTATTCTTTGTTCTTTTATGAGTACTAGTGACTTGGACTAACCTCAGAGTGACTGCATTATCCCAAAATGAATAAACCCAGAAAATCTCACTGAACCTATCTTCAGAATGTAGCTTCTGGCTACTTCTCTCCTACATTGTTATCACTCTGGTCTGTGCCACCATCACCCCTTGCCTGGATCACTGCAGTAACTTCCTAACTGGTCCCCATTCTTTTAAACTTGGCTATTCTCAACTTTGGCAACCAGAGTCATCCTGTCACTACTACTGGACTTAAGATCTTCCAAAGCTCCTCTCCTTCCACCTCACTCATCAGTGAGAGAAAGTCAAAGCCTTTATGAAGTCCTGCAAAGCCCCACACAATCAGGGTCCCATCTTATCCCCAAGTATGCTGACCTCTCTGCTGTTTCTCTAACCAGATGAGCCAATATCAAAGAGATTTTGCACTGACTGCTTTCTCTCTCTGAAAGATTCTTCCCCCAGATATCCACACAGACACAATTGGCTTACATTCTTTATCTCTTCATTTGAGTTATTTTCTCAATAAAGCCTACTCACATTTAAAATTACACACTCTCAATCTCTGTTACTCTGCTTATAGATTTTTATGGCACTTTCAAACATATTATATAATTAGTATACTGCTTATTGTTCTTCATCAGTCTCCTTCAGCTTTAATGTCAACTGCTTGATGGGAGGGCTGTTTATCTCTTTTTTGGTTAATCTGTTCATGTGCCCAAAGGAGTGTTTGGCATATATCAGGCACTCAACTCATTTTTGCTGAATGAATAAAATGAAATATAACAATGATACTTGCATCAAGGTTAAATTTCCGAACAATTCTCCTCTGTGCCATTCTCTTCAAAGCTAAACTATCCAAAAAGTTTTTTTTTTAATTATGAAAATATGATAACACATTTACAAGAGATTTGGAAAATATATAACAGTTACATATAGTTCCAGTACATATTACAATTATTTTAAGTAGGTAATTAAGAGTTTTACCTGGAATTTTAATATCAGATTCTCAAAAATTAATAAAATGAATACACATAGAAGTAAAATGATATAGTAGACCTGAAAAGCACTATGAACCAATTCAACATAATTAAGATGTATACAATTTTCACATAACAGTTGGATACAAATTCTATTCAAATTCCCGTAGACTATAAACTAGGAACATATCAAGGGACATGATAACTAGGTGCAAAAATTTCATGGTTTAAAGGTATTGAAGTCATACCCACTCTGTTCTCATATCACTGTGGTATTATGTTAGAGATCAACATCAAAAGATATTTGAAAATAACCCACATATTTTCAAGTGCAATGTGACATTTATTGAGAGATCTTTGATTGGCTTAGCCATTGAAAACCTCAATAAAGTTAGAAGACTGAAAAGAAACACAGGGTGATTGCAAAGAAGAAAGTATTTAAATAAGAAATTAATATCAAAAAGAGAACTTAATATCAAAAACACTTTAAAAATCCCATGTATTTGAAAATTAAGTGTCCACTTTTAAATGTGTTTTCTAAGAAGCCATAACAAGGAAAATTAGAAAATATTTGTAATACAATGAAAATGAAAAGAGAATTTATCAGAATTTGATGCATGCAGCTGAAGCTGCTCATTGCAATTAAATACAATTCGGAGTCTTGAATAAGGTGTGAAAACAAACAATGGATACTAGCATAAAGCTTTGTGAAGTTTAAACAAAATTTGTACTTTAGTTAATAAAACTGTCATATTAATTTCCTAGTTTTTTACACCATAGTATTTCTTTATATTTTCAGAATTGAATTAGAAGTTTCAACCCACTTTCAATTTTTTTTTTAAATCATTAAGATAATAAACTTTCTAGACATTTAGCAGTAATACTAGATGCCAAAACACATGGAACTATATCAAAGTTTTGAGTGAATATGAATTAGGACTCTAGCATTCTATTCATACGAAGTCAAACAAGTAGAATCAAAATGTCTTAAATTTTTTAGCTAGGCAAACATTCATAAGTCTTCTGAAACATTTCTACTGTGCTTGTTAAAGGCTTGAGAAAGAACATAAAAAAACAAGAGTTGGAAAAACTGGAAAACATAAACTAAATGAAATGGGAGTGCTAAATATGAAATAGAAAAAGTGAAACAAACTAATTAAAAGTAAAAGATAATCACATAGGCCAGTTGTTTTTAAACATGGCTGCTCATTAGAAACACATCTGGAGCTTTAGAGAAAAAGAGTAATGCCTGGGCATTTGTATTTTTCAAAGAATTCCAAGATAATTCTGATATGCATCTAGATTTTAAAAAGTGGTTACAGGTTTTTCTATTAAATGGTAGCTTTAGTGATATAGAATTCTATTATTTTCTGTTAACCATTCATGATACAATGATATCAAGTAAATAACAGTTTTATGATCACAGTTTAAAAGATGTTCATCAGTTTTCACAATCAATAGCCAGAAAATAAAAATAAAAATATAAAAGACAATTACAATTGGAAGCCATAATGGAAACATGATTAACGTAACAATACAAAATAGATACATAAAATTTGGAGGGTTAAGTAGAAAGATGTGGTAAGTGGAAGTGCATATAAGCACATGTTTTCAACCACCTAGCCAATCTACTTCTTTTGGTTGGTGCATTTAATCCGTTTACATTTGAGGTAATTGTTGATATGTATGATCCTATTATGGTTTTCTTAACTGTTTTGGGTTTTTTGGGGGTAGATTTTTTTTCCTTCTATTGTATTTTCTGCCTAGAGAAGTTCCTTTAGCATTTATTGTAAAGCTGGTTTGGTGGTGCTGAGTTCTCTGAACTTCTGCTTGTCTGGAAAGCAAAAGTTCTGATTTCTTCATCAAATTTGAATGAGTCTTGCCGGGTAGAGTATTCTTGGTTGTAGGGTTTCTGTTGAGAAATCAGCTGATAACTTAATGAGAGTTCCCTTTTATGTTATTTGTCATTTCTCCCTTGTTGTTTTTAATATTTTATCTTTGTCTTTAATCTTTGTCAGTTTGATTACTATGTGTCTTGGTGTGTTCCTCTTTGAGTTTATCCTGCCTGGGACTTTCTGCACTTCCTGGACTTGACTGACTATTTCCTTTCCTGTGTTGGATAAATCTTCAGCTTTTATCTCATCACATATTTTCTTAGGTCCTTTGTCTCTCTTTTTTCCTTATGGGAACCTTAATGCAAATATTAGTACATTTAATGTTGTCCCAGAGTTCTCTTAGGCTGTCTTCATTTTTAAAAATTTCTTTTCCTATATTCTGTTCTGCCGTAGTGATTTCCACACTTCTGTCCTCCAGGTCACTTACCCGTTCTTCTGCTTCAGTTGTTCTGTTATTGATTCCTTTTAGTATATTGTTCATCTGTGTTTGTTTGTTCTTTAGTTCTTCTAGGTCTTTAGTAAGCATTTCTTGCCTCTTCTCCATTCTGTTTCCAAGATCCTGGGTCATCTTCACCATCATTATTCTGAAATTTTTTTTCTTTTTTTTTTTTTTTTTCTGAATAGTTGCCTGTCTCCATTTCATTTAGGTGTTTTTCTGGGGTTGTATCTTGTCCCTTCATCTAGGTCATAACCCACTGCCTTTTCATCCTGATTAACTTTCTGTCATGTGGTTTTTATTCTAGCCACATGGGATTTTGGTTCTTCTTATTTTCCTGTCTGCCTCTGGTGGATGAGGATAAGAGGCTTATGTAAGTCTCCTGATGGGAGAGACTGACTGTGGGAAAAGCTGGGTCTTGATCTGGTGGGCAAGGCCATGCTCAGTAAATCTTCAATCCAATTATCTACTGATGGGTGGGGTTGCACTTCCTCCCTGTTAGTTGTTTGGCCTAAGGCGACCCACCCCTGGGGTCTATGGTTAAAGGTTAATGGTGACCTCCAAGAGGATTTATACCAAAGGGCACCTTCCAGGAATACTGCTACCGGTGTCCCCATTCCTGCAGGGAGCCACTGACTGACCCACACCTCCACAGGAGACACTCCAACACTATCAGGTAGGTCTAGTTCAGTCTCCTGCAGGGTCACTGTTTCCCCTAGGCCTTGGTGCATGCAAGGTTTTGCTTGTGCCCTCCAAGAATGGAGTCTGTTTCCCCCAGTCCTCTGGAAGTCCTATAATCAAATCCTGCTGGCCTTCAAGGTCAGATTCCCTGTGCATTGTCAGTCCCTTTTCTGAATCCCCAGGATGAGAAGCCTGATGTGGGGCTCAGAACTTCACAACAGTGAAAGAACTACTTTGGTATTATTCCTCTCCAGTTTGTGGGTCACCCACCTGGCAGGTGTAGTATTTTATTTCATCATGATTGTACCCCTCCTACCATCTCATTGCAGGTTCTTTTTTGTCTTTGGACATGAGATATCATTATTGGTGGGTTCCAGTATCCTCCTGTCAATGGTTGTTCAACAGCTAGTTGGGATTTTGGTGCTCTTGAAGGAGGAGATTGATGTACATCCTTCTGCTGCACCATCTTGAACTGGAAGACCAATAAGTTATTTAAACAAGTCCTTTTATTATGTAGAAAAGAAAATAGAGACTCAGGAAGACTAAATGACTAGAATTTGGTAACATGTCTTATGGCCCAACACAATATGTTATTCCATTCATTTTCTTTGTCTCTCCAATGATGTTATCAACTTATAAGAGAGCCAAGACCACACATTTGCTTTTGGTCTTCCATGGTAAATGTCAAATTCCATACCTCAATCACTAACAAGTATGATTAGCAGATACTCAGAAAAGTTTAGACAGTCTGCTTTATGTAATGTTTCCATAGTCCAAAGGAAGTATCCCAAAAAATTTCTCAGTATTGATCCCTTATATATACCCCCTCTCAGATAAAATGATTCCTTATTCAAAGGAAATTAATTTAAACTCCAACCCAAACTCACAGGATTTCTCTAACCCCAGATTTCATTGTCCTCCCTACATCAGGTCACGCAGGGTTTATTGCATGACTTCAATAGGACATTCCCCAATGTGTGAGTTATTCAGTCAAGGGCAAGTTGGAGGAGATGGTGAAGCTGGAGACTGACAGTCTAGGATGGGCACTGGGATTCCATGTCTGGCCACTTTTAAGATCTTTCTATCAATTAGAGAAGTCAAGTAAGAATTCCTTCTAGTCATTCAGGGATAAGACTCAGTGCCCCCAAAACCAATACTTCAGAGATACTAGAGTTAGCTCTACCTTAAGAAAAAAAATACATTTCTCTAAATATAATGCAATTGGTTCAAGTGCTGCACACAGTGGAAAGAAGCCTTCATTTGAGGATAAGTACAGTCTTTTTGTATAGCTTCTATGATCTTCAGCCAATAATAAAGTCAGACTGCCTGGGTTTAAGCCTTGTCTTCAATCTTACACCTGTATGACATTTGGCAAGATATTTAATCCCTCTTTGCTTCAGTTCAGTTGCTCAGTTGTGTCTGACTCTTTGTGACCCCATGAACCGCAGCATGCCAAGCCTCACTGTCCATCACCAACTCCCTGAGTCTATGCATACTCATGTCCATTGAATCAGTGATGCCATCCAACCATCTCATCTTCTGTTATCCCCTTATCCTCCTGCCTTCAATCTTTCCCAGCATCAGGGTCTTTTCAAATGAATTAGTTCTTCGCTTCAGGTGGCCAAAGTGTTGGAGCTTCAGCTTCAGCATCAGTCCTTCCAATGTATATTCAGGACAGATCTCCTTTTGGATAGACTGGTTGGCTCTCCTTGCAGTCCAAGGGACTCTCAAGAGTCTTCTCAAACACCACAGTTCAAAATCATCAGTTCTTCGGTGCTCAGCTTTCTTTATTGTCCAACTCTCACATCCATAGATGACTACTTGAAAAACCATAGCTTTGACTAGATGGACCTTTGTTGGCAAAGTAATGTCTCTGCTTTTTAACATGCTGTCTACGTTGATCATAATTTTTTTTCAAGGAGCAAGCGTCTTTTGACTTCATGGCTGCAATCATCATCTGCAGTGATTTTGGAGCCCTCCAAAATAAAGTCTGTCACTGTTTCTATTGTTTCCCCATCTATTTGCCATGAAGTGATGGGACCAGATGCCATGATCTTAGTTTTCTGAATGTTGAGCTTTATGCCAACATTTTCACTCTCCTCTTTCACTTTCATCTTCTGCATATCTGTGGCTATTGACACTTCTCCCAGAAATCTTGATTCCAGCTTGTGCTTCATCCAGTCCAGCATTTCTCATGATGTACTCTGCATATAAGTTAAATAAGCTTATTTTTCAGTGAGAGTAATGGTGGCACCACCCCATAAATTTGTTGAGTAGATTACATGAATTAATGCATATTAAGTTCTTATGAGAGCAACTGGTCATTGCTAAGGCTCCATTATTATAGCTTATATTAAGAAATGGCAGCCTCATTTCAGCACTGGTTCTCAAATTCTTTTGGTTGATTCTTTGAAATTACCAGTTTTCTTCACTGTAGGCACAATTATATTCTAATTGAAGATTTCCCCTCACTATTCTCTATAAGGAGAAGTGAACCCATATACCCATATGAGGATTCATGATTCTCCTTCATAAAGGGCAATTATCTCTTCCAGTAATAATAATTTTTTAATTAATTAATTTATTTATTTTACTTTACAACATTGTTATGGTTTTGCCACACATTGACTTGAATCCGCCATGGGTGTACATGTGTTCCCCATCCTGAATCCCCCTCCCACCTCCCTCCCCATCCCATCCCTCTGGGTCATCCCAGTGCACCAGCCCCGAGCATCCTGTATCTTGCATCGAACCTGGACTGGTGATTCATTTCCCATATGATAATTTACATGTTTCAATGCCATTCTCCCATATCATCCTGCCCTCACCCTCTCCCACAGAGTCCAAAAGACTGTTCAATACATCTGTGTCTCTTTTGCTGTCTCACATACAGGGTTATTATTACCATCTTACTAAATTCCATATATATGTGTTAGTATACTATATTGGTGTTTTTCTTTCTGGCTTACTTCACTCTGTATAATAGACTCCAGTTTCATCCACCTCATTAGAACTGATATAAATGTATTCTTTTTAATGGCTGAGTAATATTCCATTGTGTATATGTACCACAGCTTTCTTATCCATTCGTCTGCTGATGGTAATCTAGGTTGTTTCCATGTCCTGGCTATTATAAACAGTGCTACAATGAACACTGGAGTACACATGTCTCTTTCAATTCTGGTTTACTCAGTGTGTATGCTCAGTAACAATAATTTGAATAATAAAAAAGACAATAATGCATCAAGGATGCATTGAACACTTACTACATAGCAGGCCCTTGGCTAAGTGTATTACATTATCTCACGACCTATGATATGTAGTTTTATCATCCCCATTCTACAGAAAGGAAGACCAAGGTACACAGAAATTATTTACCTGAGTACAGGGTGGTGGGGCTGGCAATTCTGGAGCTGCAGAGTTCAGCTCTGCAAGTACCCTTCAGTGGCAAAGTTTCAAAAATGCTTCTGAATCTCACCCCTTCTGCTGAGATCAGGTAAAGAAAACTCCACCTTCTAATCATAATGAAAGTTAGAATTTTGATGAGTATCTACAATTGTTAACCAAGAAACTTTTAATGAGAGAGTACCTGGAGTTCGGCTAGTATTCCAACAATCAGCAACAGTTTTGGAGACAAGCCAAGAGGTGATGCCCCCCAGGAATGCAAGAGAAGGGAGAAAAAAACTTGAGAGCTTTACTGAATATTGAAACTGAAGCCAGTGCTGCTGAACTAGGGGCTACTTACACAGGGCCAGTCTCTGAGAGGTTCCCCAAGAGCCATCGCTTCCCACGGGAAACAAGAGGACCACAGAACTTTCGGTTCCCTGCTGACAGATAGTGAGAGTTGACTGAGGCCCAGAAAATTCAGTTCACCCTTAAAGCAACCTAATCATGATGATGGTTGAGGTGTGTGAAGACAAATTCAAGGGAGCTTTGTGTTGGTGAAAAGAGATGAGTTTCAGCCTCAGGCATCTTCTCCTTGGGACTGTCAGTTGAGAGATATATGGGTGAGAAAAGGAAAATGGGTCAGTCTTTCACCACCTTGAGTTGTGGTTTTGGATACATGAAGCTCCAAGAGAGATTGGGCATGTGCAATTAGTGACAGGCTGTGGCCTAGAAGGACTGAGGATGACTGATGATCAGTGACTACTCTGGAGAGAAACTATGAGCAGCAACAACACCCCTCTCTGAGGGGTGGAGGGACAGGGAACCACTGAAATTACCTAGAATAGTGCTTCAGGACAGATGCTCTGACTGCAGAAATATAATGGCCCTTGGCCCATTTTCCTGGGGGTCTCATTGCTACCTGCAGCCAAAGCCTTCAGAGCTAGGGGTCCACAGCTCTTGCAGCAGAAGTATCAACAAGGAGAGAATAAGTCCCTGTAGGCTTGAAGGTCTGTATTTCCAGGTGGCTGGCATGCCCAGGGGAGGATGGCAGAAACTGGATCAGCATCATAACTGTCAGGAAAAACAGGAAAATATTACCTCCATCAAGACAGTTAAGGCAAGTGGCTTTGCTTTGGCACACAATCTCCTCTATCCAAATTTCACTGACAATGTGGAGCAAACTCAGAAAAGATCGTGAGGGATGGCAGGTGATCTCATTCTCAGAAGACATGGTGGCCACCTCACACATGTCCCTTTACTGTCTAAGTCTTCCCTTTTAATATCCCATTTCCTGGTCACAGAATGTTTGGGCATGGGAAGGAAAGGGTTTCAGAGGGCAGGGTGGATTCAGATTATGGATGACCTGGTGGAAAAGCTGTGTTTTTGTCAGAGGACAATGGGAACCATGAACACCTTTGATTGGATCCCCCACAAATGACTTCAGTGGAAGAAAGAAGACACAAGAAGCCAGGAGGCCCCTTGGTAAGTCAGTGGTGGTACCAAGCCTAGAGTTGGTGGTGGGTGCCTCATCCTGGGTCCGCCCTTTTAAAGAGCTCAACTCTGGCCTTTCCCTAGATGCATCCCTCCCCACAGGGCAAAGAATCTGCAGGCCAAGTGGATGTACCTTCCAAGGGCCCACACCCCTCCTTCTAGGCCACACCTTGAGAGGCATCTTGGTTATTCCCTGCCCAAGTAGGCCTGAGCCTGCAGGTAGGACCCGCAGGTGTCTCCTTCCTGGCTCCATCACCCTTGAGGTGGCTGGTGTGTACAGATACAGACCTAAGGGGGGCAAAGAGTTGCTGCTTGTAGGAGGCATGGAAAACTTTGGGGTGTCTAACCACATCTGTGGGCCCTTCCATGACAACAGAGCCACGGAGGTGGAAGAGGAGATGCTAGTCATATGCTGGGGGAGTCCATCTTACTCTTGCTCTGGGCCCAGAAGTGTGAGAGGCGGGCCTGGCAGGCACAGCCCCCTGTGGGTGGCAATGAGTGACTGATGCAAGATGGCCACAATGCAGGGATGTTATAGAAAGAGAAGCTGACAGCTCCACTGCCTGCTGGGGGCTGCCCTGCCCTGTGTGGTATCTCTGAGGCTGCTTTTCAGGTCCTGTAATTACAGGTCTGGCCAAGGGATGGGATGGGTGGGGTTGAGGTAAAGTGGGAGAGGTACTTTCGGAAAAGGTGGTTAAGTGTCTGAGGCTGCAAAACCCTGGCAGTGGCCAGGTACATGGAACAATGTTTGGCAGAGAAGAAGGGGTGGGGCCCCTCCTGGCTGCCAGGCCTGGCCAGGTGCTGGGTCTGCTGCAGACACGTGGGCATAGGCTCCCGCACTTTCCATCCTTTGGTTCCCTGCGAGTGGGGGTTGAGGTAAGTGCATATCTGGGGATGCAGCTGACCTTTAAGGAGATGACCTCATCTCTGTCTCTTATTACTTGTGCTCAAAGTGGCTTTGGGAATCGCAGCCTTTTGCTCAGCAGCTATTTTAATAATATGATTCTTAGAAACATCTCCCTAGAGGATTGCAACCCACGCTACCACAGACAAATTTCCCCTGCCTTTTAGGAGACAAAATGCCTTAAACCAGAGAGTGCAGGGTGAGCAGCATGCCCCTGAGATCCCTTCTAAGGTTGTCAGGACATTGCTTTTTTGGCTTTCCCTAACCCACTGTTCAACATCTGTATCAGTGTTTCTATGCTGGCTTAGCATGCCATCAAGAGAGAGGAAGTCAGACTCTAGGACTCATGGCATTGCTGTTGAAAAACCACCCTGATAAATTCTGTGATTAGAGGCGAGTATTGACAAAGTAAGATTTGGGGCATTTTTGTAGATTCCAATTAAGCTAATTAGTACTTTTAGTCATTCTTTTTATTCATGACTGTAGATCATTACCAGCCATCTTCACTCCAGTTAGGATGCTGCACAAGGAGAAAATTAAGTCCTGAAAAATTCAGAACACAGGAGATTCTTTCATTTGGAGAGATTAGTATAGATTTGGCACAAAGCCCTATATTGCAACAACCCAATGTCTTCAAGGGAGAATTCCTTGGGAAGCCTCTGGTTCCACGTGTGACCCAGGATCCAAAAGCAAATGAACTAGCTCTGTAGACCAATGTGGAGACTCTGGTGAAGAGGGAGCAGTAAGAGCATACAGATTCAGTAAATATTCAGTAAATACTCTAGTGGATATTCAAGATATCCAATCTGCCAAGACAGTGACCACAATATTTCTATTACTCAAAAGTGGTACAGTCACATAGACCAAGGGTCTCAGGAAAGCTGTTTTCTATTTCTCTGAGATACATGACCTTTATTCTTGACCATTAGGCCACCTCTACGTCCTTAAGAACTCACAGTTATGGGCTAAGTACTTCAGATGAAATCCCTCACTTAATCCTCATTCAATTCTACAAGTTATCTGCCACTGCAATGATCACTTCACTTCAGTGATAAGGGAAAACCCACCCAGCAATACACCTGCAGGTTTGTCTACTCCCTGATCTGAGATTCTTAGTGACAACATTCTCCTGCCTCCAATTACTGGCAGGAAATTCAGAGTACCTTCGTAGCATAGACTCATGTGATGAACTAGCTCCAGACAAAGATGACAGGGAAATAAAAAAGAAATTTCTTCTTAACATATCTTTTAAAATAAGAGCTTTTATAAAACTGTAAATACATAAGGAAAAGTGCCCAAATCACAAGTATCCAGAGAGCTGAATTGCTACAAAGCAAACACACAGTGCAGGCTTCAGCAACAAGGACATGACCAGAGCCCAGAAGGGCTCCTCCGTCCCCCTCCTATTTTCCATCACCCTCAGAAGGAACCTCTATCTGAACCTCTATCTAGCATCATAGATTTCCTTTGCATGATTTCAGACTTGAGGTAAACAGGGTATATCACACTCTATTTGTAAGTTTCATCCATGTTATTGCACACAGCTATCATTAATTCATTCTCATTGCCTCATGTGTGAAAATTACCACAATTTACTCATCCACTCTGTGATTTATGGACACTTGAGTAGTTTTCAGTTTGGAGTTCTTGCAAATAATACATTTATGAAACTCCTTGTACATGTCTTGGTATACACATTGTGTCTGCATTGTTGTTAGGTATGTATGTAAGAATAAAGCTGTTGGGTCATGGTTATACTCACTTTCAGAGGAAACTGGTTGCAAAAGTTAGGTTTCCCTCAAAGAGCTCCCTTCTTTCCAGGATCTGACTGCTTAGACAACCCTCAGAGACCTTACAACATTTTTTTTTTTGTATTTGACACAACTTTTCTGGTCTTTCTGGACAGAAGCATTTGTCTCATACGGGAAGAAAAAGTGTGTATTAGTATATTTTAATAATCTACTTATATGCATATATTTTAATTTTATACCTTGTTTATTTATATGAAAATAACCATATAGACTATAAGAAAAAAATCTGAATCCAAGTGATAAAACCATTATTGTTACTCTGTGACCAACATCTTTTCTAACTCTGGCTTATTTCCTTTAGCTTATATTTTCCACTGTTCTTAGAAGCAGTTGATAGTCTGTCTTTTAATTTCAGATTTAGAAACAGATGCACATTGGAGTGTTAGGTATTAAACACTAGATAAGCACCGTCCGTGGTGACTTTTGATAATGAACTGTCCCTGAATCACTCCTCTCTGGCTTTTCAAGAGTCCCTCTTTCTTGTTACTCTATCCAATGGTCTAGTTCTCATGTTTAGCCCCTTTGTGTGTATCAGAATCCCTGGGTACTGCAAAAACACAGATTTCTGGACCCTCCTCTCAGAATTTCTCATTCTGTAGGTCAAGTGAGGTCCCACATTTTGCATTTCGAGCAAGTTCCCAGGTAATGCTGATGCTGGCCATCCAGAAACCACATTTTGAGATTTACTGTTCTGGTGCCATCTCTATTTTTCTCAAGTAATTGTGAGCTGTCTTTTCAAAAGAAGTTATTGTATCTACTCCAGCTGTTTCTAATTTCCTCATGCTGGATTGCACCCATCAACTGGAGAGTGATAAAACATAGTATTTTAAAGGAACTGAACCCATGATCCTTCTGCATCAATTTTAAGAAAACAAAGCAATGGTATAAACAGTTAAACAGGTCTTTCCTCAATAACTCGGAATCAAAAGGTCCTTTTTAACTGAGGATTATATTTACAGGAGCTTTCTTTAAATTTTGGACATATTTGGGAGGAAGGGAGTTAAACGGAAGGTTCCTGTACAACTCAATTCTACCCCCTTCCATCATTTAAAGAAATGTCATTTATGACTGCAGACTTGTGAAGCCAAATTTATTTATAATTCTCAGTAGCCCTCAGGTTCTGGGGCAATCTAAAGACACAAACGTTTCTTTGTTTTTAAGTGAAATATCTGTTGAATATACATTTTATGCATATTTGTCCAGATTTAGTCAAAACAACACAAACTTTCAGCTATCAGGAAGTGTACTGTGATGTACAGTAGGTAAAACAAACATAAGGTTGACTTCATACAATGGCATTCATGGCATTTTGTCAACTTTTAAAACTTTACAGAATGGAGTGTTCAATAGCAGCCTGAGGTTTACATATGCTACCTTGTAATCAAAGCCCCTTCTACCCGCAATGGAAGGGAAGGGTGGAGGGACTTTTCCCTTGTGTCTGAGATGAATCAGGCAGGAAAGTCTCTTGATTTCACTGTGCATACTCAGGGCATGGCAGTTTCCATGTAAGGGGAAAATAACTGCTTTTAACAGAAGATAAATTAAGCCTTTGGGTTAGAGTGAAATCTTTAAGGTCAGAATTCAAATGATAAAAGAAAATAGAGGCTTCCCCAGTTGTGTTAGAGGCTGAGTAAGAGGTGAGGTTTATCAGCTTTCCAGCAACAGCGCTAATGAGTGACAAGATGTCTCAGTGAAGACACCCTGTGGCTGTTAAAGTGTGTGTGAAATGCAGAAATCCATCAGTAGAGTAATCATCTTCTCCCCACACAACGGAAAAGCCATTTTGGTGTCTTTGGATTTCTGATTAAAGCTGGGGGCATGTTGGGGGGGGGGGGGCAAGAAAGAGAAACTAAATTTTAGAACACCTAGTACGCGCCAGGCAATATTCTAATTCTTTGCCAAGGGTCATTCATCTGATATAATTGCCATAATAACTTTCAAAACATGGTGCCTTTTTTCAGGTCAGGATACCAAGGCACAGAGTAGTTAGGTGACACAAAGTCTGTGCCTTGATATCCTCATCTGTAAATAAGGTGGATCAATGAAGAAATAGATGTTCAAATCCACAGTGGCCTGCCTCCAAACTCCCACTTCCTCTGCTGGCATTGTTGATTTTTTTCAAGAAGTACATTTGGTGATTATTTTTTTCCCAATTGGTGATTTTTTTCAGGGAGAGTATTTCAGAATTTCTGAGCCAAGCATCTATAGAATCAGAAAGATCCAAGGTGATTCTGAACAAACCCCTAATTCAGGGTATGCCTTATTGTTTCCTTCTCCCTTGAATCAATTAAAAAACCACTGGATAAATGACAAAAGCGCTTTAGGGAGGAAACACTGGAATGGGAATTTGGAGATTTAGGTCAGCTCTACCACCAATAATTGACATTTTTAGGTCAATGACTGATTATATGTTCATTCAGTCAATATTCCTTTATTAAGAAAAAAATCAGTAACATTTCCAGTATTGTTGGCTCTGTACTGATAGAAGTTTGTCTAAACCACACCCTCCACTAGCAAGTTGCCCATGGTCTAGTAAGGAATCCAGACATGTAAACATGTTTGACATTCATAATGAAACCCAATGGCATAAATTTCTATAAAAAGTTGTGAGAATATGGTTCCAAAAGCTCTTGCATCTGCCTGGATGGTCATAGGACTCAGGAAAGCTTCAACAAGAAAGAAGAGGATTGAAGGAGTTTGCCAGGTCGATATACAGAAGCAGAGGAGAGATTCCAGGATAAGGGAAGAGTATACGAAAATACATGAGGTCATGTTCATAGACCTGAATGTCCTGATAGAACTGAATCATAAAGGACATGGTATGCCATACTTAAGAATTTAAACTTTCTTTTGTAGGCAGTGGCAAGACATGAAAACTTTTGTATGGCAATCAGGTAGTTAAATTTTGATTTTAGGAAGAACATTTCTTAGTGTGACAAATGACTTCATATGAGATGAGATGAGTGGCAAGGAAACCAATTTGAAAGCTGATACAAAAGTTCAGATAAGAACAGATAATGTCTGCTTGATCTAGGAAAGTAGTGAATGAGAGGTAGGTACCAGTTCAAGAGAAATTCTTCAAGTAGAATGAACAGTTAAGTTTTGGCATTCAACATACTTAGAACTGTGCAAAAGATTCCATGAGGACATGGGATATGTCCCTTTTGTTCACCATTATGCATGCAGTGATAGAATGTGGAGCTGCTCCACAAACGAGTTAATGTGTCCATGAATGAATGATGACTTCTTGGTCTTGGGCAAGGTGAATGTTTGGACCATTATAACCAAAAAAGATAGGTAATAACAGGGAAATTTGGAGGGTAAAAGAAACTGATTTAGCTTTGGATATTTGAGGCACATATGTGAAATACACTTGGAAACTGCAATCTTGAATTCAAGGGATAAAAATTCAAGATGGAATATTATGGTTTGGAAGTCAGAAATATAGAGACAGCATTTCAATCCACTAGAAAAATGTGCAATTACCTAGGCAAAATTCTATCAACAATTCATTTACTGATCTATTCATTTATTCTATATATATTTATTTAGAGCTACTTTGTATCAGACTTTAGGCAAGGCACTTAGGAAGTAAATAGGTCTCATTTGTTCTCTACCTTCAGAAGCATATCATAGTTGGTTGGTTTAATCACTAAATCATGTCCAACTCTTGCGACCCTATGGACTGTAGCCCACCAGGTTCCTCTGTCCATGGGATTCTCCAGGCAAGAATACTGGAGTGGGTTGCCATTTCCTTCTTCAGGAGATCTTCCTGACCTAGGAATCGAGCCCGGGGTCTCCTGCACTGCAGGCAGACTCTTTACCAACTGAGCTACGAGGGAAGCCCCTTCATAGTTGGGGAGACACATAAAAAAGAAGAAAACAGATAAATAAGATAATTTGTTTGTCATAACTACTGTGTAAGAAATAAGTGGTTGAGCCAGAGAATAAAGATAAAAAGGCTTCTTAGAGGAACTAAACTGCATGTGTGCTCACTCAGTCATGTTCAACTCTTTACAACCCCAGGACTGTAGCTCACCAGGATCTTCTGTCCATGGGATTTTCCTGGCAAGAATACTGGAGTGGGTTGCCATTTCCTCCTCCAGAGGATCTTCCCTACCCGGGAAACCCATGTCCCCTGAGTCTCCTACATTGGCATGCAAATTCTTTACCTAGACACCTGAGAAGTTGCTTCTTAGAGGAGGTTACATTTAAATTGAGACTTGTGTTAGTCTGGGTTTTCCAGAAAAGCAGAATCAATAAGAAGGTAGATAGATAGATAAATGATAGATAAATAGGTAGATAATAAAGAATAGACTCTCACACAATTATAGATGCTGAGAAATCCCATGATCTGCAGTTAGAAAGCTGCAGATATGAGAGAACTGGTGGTATAGTTCCAGCCTAAGCACAAGCTCAAAGGCAGAAGACCAATGGTCCAATTTGAAGACAGTCAAGCAGAGAGCAAACTCCCCCTTCCTCAGACTCATTGTTTGATTTATGCCTTCAACAGATTAGAGAAGGCCTACCCCTACTGCTAAGGGCAATCTGCTTTCCTCATCTACTGATTCAGATGTCTGTCTGATCCAGAAACACCTTCACAGCTGTATTCAGCAATAATGTTGAACCAAATGTTGATGTTTTTGTTCGCTTTTTCCAAAATGTATCCATTCAGTCTGTTCAGCAAGGACTGTGGATTTTATGAACATAAATCTCTATTTAGGGTTTCCCAGGTGATGCTAGTGGTAAAGAATCCACTTGCCAACACAGGTGACATAGGAATCACAGGTTCAGTTCCTGGCTTGGGAAGATCTCCTGGAGAAGGCCATGGCAGTCCATTCCAGTATTCTTGCCTGGAGAATCCCATGGACAGAGGAACCTGGCCAGCTACAGTCCATAGGGTCTCAAAGAGTTGAACATGACTAAAGTGACTTAGCACACACACACAGTCTCTACTTCATCCCCATCTTGAATGAGAGTCATGGTCCAAATAGGATCCAAGGATAATTGTTCATTTTCGGTAGCACTTTGAATATAGTGCCCCATTATCATCTAGCATTATTTGTTGCTGATAAGAAATGCCTCATATTTCATTTTTCTTCCCCAAAACTAAAAGCAAAAGTAAATCATAAAATGCCTTTGCCACATTGGGCAACTGTGTCTTCTCTAAGCAAGAAAACAGTGATAATAAGTTTCAAAATTTATGGACTCCTTTGCTCAATTCACCTGGAGAGAGACAGCATGTGATTGTCTGTGATCTACTACTTGAAAGACTTGGCAGGTGGTGGAATGTAGATCTGGAGTTTCCCCAGGTGTTCCCCAGGTGCTCACACCTTTTGAAGTGGCTATAAAGACTACTTGATCAAGCTTCCCATTACCTTAAACATCAAATCTTCTCTTCTCCTTGGCAACTGGCCTTTACAGTGTTCATCAAACTCATTAAATACACTTCAACCCCAGGGTCTTTGCATTTGCTGTTTCCTCTATTCTCTTTATATTCACACAAAACTAACTCTCTTGTCCCTTAAGATATTTTTTAATCAACTATACATAATCAGTGGGGTCTGCACAAAAATCTTGCTCTAGAGTTTCCCATCTCTTTTCTCACTTTAGCCTTCACCATAGAAGATGAACAATGTACTGTATACTTTATTTATTTTATATCAATAACTTATTTATTTATTTGTATCAGGTCTTAGTTCCAGCGCCCAGGATCTTTGTTGCTCCACTGCAACAAGGAATCTTAATTCTCTGACCAGGGATGGAACCCTCGTCCCCTGCCTGTATTGGAAGGGGGATTCTTAACCACTGGACCACCAGGGAAGTCCTGTATGCTTAATTTAAATTGTCTCTCTCTATTAGAATATGAACTGACACATAGTAGGTACATTATTAATATTTATTACATGAATGGATAAATAGCTGGATATTTTTCCTTAACATTGTGCTGAGTGGCTTATACACATCGCATTTAATGCTCAAAACAATTCTAACATGTGGATACTACTATCTTCACTGTGTAGATGGGGAAACTGAATAGCAGAGAAATCAAGTAACAATTCAAAATCAACTAAACCAGCAAGAGCTAGAGACTGACATCATTATTCATGTTCTTCAAGTTTCTTCACTCTCCTGAATGGCTGAAGGTCAAAGTTGTCCTCACAAACAGGGATAAAGCATGACCAAATGATGCACATTTCTAGAGGAGTATGTGAGTCTACGAAACATGAATCATAGCACTACACACTCAGAATAAAGGGAAGCAGATGCCTCTAGCTTGTTCTCACTGCTATACTGCACAGACTCCAAATATCCACTGTGATCTAAAAATCAAATATCTGCAGCAACATAAATGTATATTTATCACATTGGAATTATACTACTTATAGTATGTATTATGTACACATCTTGTAGTTGCATCCTTAGAAAATAACCGTGAGAAATGTATCAGATATCCACATTTCCCATATGTAACAACACACAGCCCTTTTTGTGTGTCTCTTCCATACCCATACACTATCTGTGCTTCAGTGGACACTTAATGGGGTCTTGCTCCTTGTTGAGGGAAAGATATAACAGATCCTTTCTAAGGTAGGAATGACCTTTTCATCCAACCTGATTATAGACATTCTCAATGTCTAAAGCTGACTCTAGACAAGATGTGTTGGGTGAGGGGGGCAAGGGAGATAATTCCTTTCCACACTTGACTGTCCAACACCCTTGGGTCACATTGGGTCAAGGAAGTGAGCTGAGGAAGAGTAAGGCATTCCTGACCCCCTTTCATCTCAGAGACCCAGTAATGATGGCAACAAGGAAAATGAGATGTGCATTTACTCAACATTCAAGAGTATATTGACCACCTTTTGTATGCTCTGCTGTGTTTCAGGCACAATAAGGGCTATGCTACAGTATATGAAACATGATCTACATCCAGAGTACAGTCTAGCTAGACAAGTTTGGCAACAGTAAAAAGTTTGTCACCTGGTAGTTCAAGTTATTCAATAACTTGAATAATCCAGTAACAAACTGTGCAACCAAGATGCACTTTGGGTAGCAAAAAAATTACAACATAATTGCAATTTGGAAATTTTTTCATGGTGAATATTTGACTGGAAAGGCAGAAAAATATGTAGATTTGCAAAATGGAGGAGTCAAATTATTTCAAGAGAAGAAATAGTTTAAGTAAAGTTAGATAGTCAAAAGTTCATATAATTGAATTAGGAAAAAGAAACTCATTTGCTTGCTGATGGAGATATTATAGGGATGTTTAATTGTCTGCATGAGAAACTGAACTCCCATATTTAAACATTAATCTAGAAACTTATGAGAGTTTGATCTGAATAGAGGCAAAAGATTCATTATTCTTTACCATCAGGGTAGTTCTGTACATGTTTTTAAATGTTTCACATCAAGAAATAGTTCCATATAGATATATCCACAGGGATTAATTAAAACACACCAATGATATCATGTCTGATTCTTATTAAATATATTAATGGAGGATTAATTCATTCTAGAACCTAAAATGTTCTCATTGTCACAAGCCAAGAATGAACATTATAAAATATAAATAGAGGTTTCCTTGCTAACTCCACTCTAGAGATTTCTGTAGCAAATTTGGGGGACATTCAGACTAAATCAATGACATCTGGATTGCTACTGTGGGGAGTCATGATTTGAAACTGACTCTGATGTTTTTGATCTTACTCAGAGAAATAGGGCCCACTTTGGTTCTTTCTTTCTATCTCAGGGGTAATAAAACAAAACAAAACAAAAAAATCATAGTGAGAATGCTTTAGAATGAAAGTAAGGCAAACAAAAACAATAATTATGACTGTTTGCTATATCCTGTGCTCTGTGGTAAGCTGCTGCATCAATTCATATTCCATCTGATCCTTAATTCACCTTGTGCTAATTGCTCATGGATGAGATGCTATGGTTCATTTGTATTTTTTGGTTAAGCAAGCCTCCTTGATGGTTAAAAACATAAAAATATTTCCCCACCTCCTTCTTTCTTAGTATTTGGAAGGAAAAAACCTTGCACTGACAATGGAGGATCCTGAAAGTCCCCTATGTCTTTCTAGGGAATGCACAAAGATTTCAGACAGTCTCTCAATTTTAGAAAATAAGGTACCTCCTGTTCTCAGGCCTGATTCTCGAGAAGCAAAACCTAAACCAGGAATTCCAATATACAGGGTTCCTTGCAGGGCAGGGGGTGCTGTGCTCAGAGAAGGGGAATGAGAGAAGCAGAAGAGTTGAGCTGGAGTTTAGCCTCAGCCTAAGTCCACAGGGAGCTCTGGAGTGTGGACTGAACCACAGAGTTGGTCTCCCCTTGAGAATGGCGTTTTACTCACACGTCCACCAGTCATTGTCTGTCAGCTATCCGCAGGATCAGAGGCCGGGGTCCTGTAACCTCCAAGGTATGGTGTCTTAATTTGGCTGAGAGCAGCTCCAGTAAAGGGAACAACTGCCTCAACTGCTGACATTCACAGCACCTGCAGGATGGAAACAGCCTGGTGAGGCAAACTCAGTGTGGAATCCTCAGCACTGATGAGGTCTTAGTTCCCCAGTTGGAAGGATGGGAAGTGCTTGATGGGGGCTAGGGAAGGCTCCATGGGAAAAGGAACACTTAAAATTGACCCTGATAGATAAGTAAAACCTCAGTAGGCAGAGATCTGGAAACAGTTGGAAATTTTCTTCCTTATTCTTTTGTTCTTAGATGGTAGACCTTACAGACATCACACACAAAATTTTGGTATTGGCATTTCCTTCTGTAGCAGTGGCTAGTTGCCCAATTCTATCTTTTCCCTTTCTCCATAGAGCACAGTTGTAACCCAAAGGAGGCTGTACAGTCGCAGGCCACATCCTTCCCCCTCCTTGCCTCTGGGTATGGCCAAGTGATGGACTCTCAACAAAGAGAAATAAGTGAAATGATGAGGGACTTTTCCAAACCAAGCAGTCAGAAGCAAATGTGCCTGTTCCATGCTCTTTTCCATTTCCATCAACTGCATTATGGAAATTCAAAGCCACAAAGTACAGAGCCTGGTTCCCCATTCTCTGTTGAGAAGAGCCAGTTGCTAATTAGAACCTTAGATGTGAGTCATTATACATTCTATTGAATTTAAGCTTCTATCTGTCACATTAATATCTTAACTAATATTCCTCGTTATTAAGAAATTTTAAAAAATCCTTTGACCAGATTAGAAAACATTTTCTCTTCTGATGCAATGGTATTGTTTTTCAGTGGCATCTTGGGTTTTGCTTGCTTCCTTCTGTATGTTTCATAGAGTTTTGCCATGGACTGGTTACTTTCTTGTATCAAGATAAACCTTAAGTTGTAGAAAATTCTATGTCCTCTGTATAGTTGTTCAAATTTTGTGATAAAAAGAATGGCTACGCGTATAGCATATTAGCTACATGTATAGCATATAGCTTTCTTTGATACCTTACAAATTCCTGTTGCCAGCATTGGGTTTAGTCAGGCATGCATGACTCTGTGTAGACCTATAGTGTTTTACTATAGCAAGATAGTGGCTTCTACATCTGACTCCAAGTTCTGTTGAATAAGGAGAGGACTTTGGGAGACTGTCAAGGGGAGGGAAGGTGTTATACTCTAGTATTTTGGCAAGAAGTGTTACTTCCTTTCTGTGGATCTTCCTAAAAATGCACTCCCAACTTACAGAGATGCATTCAGCCCATGAAACTTATGGAGAAAGAAGCAGCTCTGAGATTTGAAGGTTTATCAGTTTCACAGGCAATGTTGCACTGACCATGTTGACAAGCAGTGAATGCTATGGTTCTGTCAGACTTGATACAGAATTTTTAAGTTCCTTTCAAATTCACAGCAATTCATCACTATTGTCAGAGAAAGGAAAGTGACAAAGTTGCCATCAGCTTGGGTACCAGCTAACTAAACTGCATGTGTGAAAAATAATTAGAAATAGCTTAGAATGACAAATGTTTCACATTTATAAAGTTTGTGTGTAACTAAATGATAATGTCAACCTATCCTTAAATATTAAAGAGTAGACCATACCTGTGATATATGCTCAGTCTAATAAAATAGCATTTAATGGAGATGGCATCTTTTCCAGGTTTAGCTCAGATAGAAATACAGTAAAAACATACTATGTAATGCTTATAATCCTTGGAGATATAATTGCATATTTTATATCCAATCATCATGTGAATTTCCTATTTCATCCAGAAAGAGATATGCACAGAGAAAGTAAATAAATCAAAGAAACCAGGCCAATGCATATAACTGGAGTATAGAATATGTACACGAAAAATTGAAGATCCTCAGCCCACTGAATCTCCAATTCCTACATTATTTTTGATATGTTTAATGTGTTCTAAAGATATCAGTAAAATAGATTATTACAGTTGACTTCTGAAAATGCAGGGGTTGGAAAAGTTGATCCTTCACCCAGTCCAAAACCCACAAAACTTTACATAAGTTTCCATATCCATGGATTCAACCAGATAAGGATTGTGGAGCACTGTAGTATATACTACTGAAAAAAAATCTGCTTGGAAGGGGACCTGTGCCATTTAAATCCATACAGCTGAAGGGTTAACAATATCATCAAATATGAGTTAGGAAAAAAATCCAAAACCTTCTAGTCTTCCAGATTGTAAATTCTCAGTAAAACTAATTAAATTTAAGTGACTTCTTTTGTAGTTCTGAAAAAGAATTTAACTGGAAGCAGATACTGTATTTTCTGTACACTGTGAAGGAGGTTTTCATAATAACAATTTTCATTTCATTAGACACTGGAGTTTCAATTCACAGTTCAAACTGTGAACTGGAGTCACAGTTCAACTTAATCATGAACCACTAAAGACAGGTTAACGTTCTCCCTCAGCTTCCACCACTGCTTGTCACATGAACTATTCCTTTAGACCTGTTTCACTATGAAAAACATGTTTCCTAACACACAGGTTGTCTTCACAAAAGTTTTTCTGAGTAATCCATGCTGTCTGAGAAATGTCCTATGACCGCTTTTTGACCCATTGACACAGCTGCAGATTTTGTTATTTTCTAGTACAATGCCCTGGATAGTATTTCAAATGTACAGAGTCATGACCTTTATTGTTTGCCAGATTGCCTGTGAAATGTATGCTAATGTTCATAATAGGATTATACAAGGTTGTTTATTCTTTGAAAAATAATATGAGCATTATCTTCATTCCACTCCCTGCTCCCCCCTCATAGGTTTGCCCTTTAATAGGAATTAGGAAGTCTAATTTTGGTTAAGTAAATATCCACTTTCAGCTTTACAAATGATGGTTCATTTAGGCACATACTTTAATGGTATTAAAGGTGGAAAATAAGAAGAATTAGCCAGGTAAACTAAAAAGTACTAAGAACACATAATACCAAACCATGCATGACAATTTGCGGCATGTACATATTTTATGCTATTAATAGAATTGTGTACAGTGATTCAACGTAACTCAAATATAGGACAAAGGAACATATATGTGCTATGAAAGTGACACAAACACAGAACACAGGGCATAATTGTGATGTCACTGGCTTTCAGACCTTCTGCTTTGTATATTCTCATTCAGTCATGATCCTATCTCTTTTCTTGGTCTTGGTCCCCACCAAAAAGAGAGTCTCAGTTTAGAATTTTGGTATAGACAGTTCATTTGGGTGGGGATCACAGTTCACACAGAGAAGGTGTGGGGAAGTTGATGGGTAAGAAAGAATGCCAATAAATGGTGTGTGATGGAATGGACACAGCTGCAGGCAGTGGGATTCAAGTTCACTGGTGATCATGTGCAAAGCTCTGTGCTTCCAAATCCTTCAAACAGGGGCCAGGAAAGACAGGTATTTAGTCACCAATTATTTTCCCTCACTGGGTGAGGGTCTTATTCAAACACAGGTAAGCTGTCATCAGGCCTAGTAATGCAGGAAGACACAGGCCTGTCTAGGGACTCATGACCATGAAATGTGATATGGGTTGACGGGATGTGGGCCAGAACTCCACAGACTCTGCAACATGCACAAGGGCCAGTGTGTGCCACGTACATGGTTACATCTTTGCTGTCATATGCTGGAACAGGGTGTGGGGTCTTGTGCTATCATTCATTTAGGGTGAATGATTTCTGGATGCCTGGAGCTTTGGACCACACTTTATCAGTTTGACTTCATGGTGGTTAGAGCCTGGACATTCATTTTCTCTTCTGTAAGAAATATGAGAGGTTTTCTTGCAAGGATTAAATCCTTAATGGCTACATGAAGAGCATCTAGACAAGTGCCTGACATAATAAACACATCACAGATTCTAGGGCCCTATTCCCATTCTCACATTCCCATTTTGTATCCCCCTTCCTCTATCAGTAGCATTGTTGATGCATAAAAGACAGTGTACCCATTTGGGTGTCACTCTCCCCAAACTTCTCTCAAGAGATTTGTGTCAGGATTCACAGAATTTAGAAAAGCTATTATCCTCATTGTTATGGTGTACTAAAGTGAAAGAATACAAATTAAAATAGGCACAGGAAGAAGGCATGTAACGTGGAGTCCAGAAGAAATCAGGCACAGCTTCCAATCATCCTCTCCCAATGGAATCATATGGACATTACTTCTCACAGTAGAGATGTGAGGCAACATGTGAGAAATGTTGCTAACCAGAGAAGCTCATGCCAGACTTTGTGTCCATGTTTGTTTGTTTGTTTGGTTGTTTGGTTGTGGGGGGTGGGGGATCAATCGCAAAGGCATGGAGTTGAACTTAACTACTCCAAACTCCAGCCCCTAGTAGGTCAAACAGTGTGGTCCAAAGCTCCAGGCATTCAGAAACCCTTAACAATAAATCACATCATTAGTATAACCTACCTGGCATGGCCCAAAGCCTCAGATATGCAAAAATATTCTTGTCAGGCAGACTACTCCAAGGACTCAGAGGTTATCCCCCAGAATCTTGTCAAGGGCCATCATGAAGACCCTTGGAATATGCAGGGTTTGGGTAATCCAAGTCTCCTGAGTTAACACTTTATGGCACAAGATGCCACAACTTCTCCCTGGCTCCAAGGCATACTCCTTATTCCAGAGCCCATTAGTGCAGACAATTCTCCAAGAGCCCACAGGTCTCTATCCAAGCCCCATCTCAGGAATGATCAGGAGTATCTCAGCTCATATGCCTCTTCTCAAGGTTCATCACCTCTCAGTGGTCCAACTGCCCCACATCAAATGCAGCACTTCTGGGGTACAAAGGTAGACAGATCACCCATGGACACACAGGTGCTTCCAGGTCCACACTCACTGTTCAGTACAGTAGCCACTAGCGACACATTGCTATTACACACTTGACATGTTATCAGACTAAACTGACACATGCTGTAAGGGGAAAATGCATATCAGATGTAAGGCAGTACAAAAAAAAGTAAAATATTTGAGTAATGTTTAAAGATGATTATATGTTAAAATGACAATATTTTAGATAGACTAATTAAATATATCATTAAAATCAATTTTACTATTTTCTTTCCCTTTTCTTAATATGACTATGAGAAAATTTTAAATTACATATGGCTCACATTATATTTCTATTGGACAAAGCTGTTTTATATGAAAATATGAAATGTGAGATACAAGAGTCTAAATACAATTACAGGTCTTTTGACTGCCTCTCTGAACAAGTAACCATGTAGCATGATTGTTTTATAAATATATCATGGAAAACCACAGTTGGAGACAAATTGTTTCATCTAATAACTCTCAATGGATGTACTACAAAATAGCAGCAGTGTTATAGATTTGAGCCTACCTGACACATAGCACACATGATTCAAGCCTCTAGACCAGCTATTGTATTCTAATAATTTCATAGTAATTTCTACCAGATATTTATACAGTGACTGTATATCAGGCCCCTCAATGACATCTGCCTTTACAAGAGTTCTTGGGTGTAAAGCTCTCACCAAAAAACCACACTGTGAGCAAGATCCAGATGCACTTCAGACTTCCATTTCCAGAGAGATATCGTACTCTGGCCTTCCCTGGTGGCTCAGTGATAAAGGATCTGCCTCCCAATGCAGGAGACGTGGGTTTGATCCCTGGGTCAGGAAGAACCCCTCTAGGAGGAAATGGAAACCTCACTCTAGTATTCCTGCCTGGAAAACTCCATGGATAGAGGAGCCTCGTGGGCTGCTGTCCATAGTGTCAAAAAACAGTGAGACAGGACTTAACAGGTAAACAACAACATTGTACTCTACTTGATGCCATCTTTTCCTTATAAAATTAGCTTGTTTGCCATCCTGATTGAAGTCATCTAAACCCCACATAAATACAGAACCACTCTCTCTCCCTCAAATATCCAATAAATTATAGGTAATATTTGATATGACCCAGAAAGCAATCAAAGGTCTTTAAAAAAGTGTCTTCACTGAAAGAAGAAAAAAAAAACAAAACTGGACAATAATCTGTCTTGTAAACTTTACAGTAAAGAGTTTTATTTCATGAAAGACCCATGATGGTCTTTATTCAAGGATGTTTCATTTCTAAAACCCCAAACTAACATTATTCTAAGATGGAAGAAGTTCAAGAGCAGAATTTCATGTCATGGTGTCACCAGCACAAATGTATGAAAAGCAAAAGACAAGTTGGTTTCCAGAAAATATAATCTTTATGAGGTTTAATTCTTCCTATTTTTAAAATTATATCTAAGATGGAGCTCTAGAACAGCACTGTCAAACAGAAGCAGCATAACGCAAGGGACAAATGTGAGATACATATGCAATTTTAAGTTTTCTATGAGTTGTATTTTGTTTAAAAAAAAGTAAAAAGAGATAGGTAAAATAAATTTTAACAGTAGATTTCATTTTATCCTTATATCCAAAATCAATTATGTCATCAATATTAAATGAATAGCATTTTACATTCTCATTTTCATACTTTTTTAAACCCTGTGTATATTGAGCTAGTTATAATTCAGACTAGTCACATTTCAAGTGAAAGGTGACTTTCATGTTACACAGAACTAGATAATAAGCATCCTTTAAGCCTCTTGTCAGTGGATATCATCAGAGCTTTGTAAACACTATCAAATTTTTAGTTGAACACAGATTGGAAAAACTCTAGTTATCATATTTGGTGGTACAATTCTCTTTCCCTAAACTGTGTTTGTTGAGCATTTCATTAATTATTTTACATATAACTTTTTGAATGTAAAGCACCTTATTAAACATTTTGATGCCGGATTATCCCTCCATTAAACACTGGGAAATGGGTTCAAAAACATGTGGCTACTTGCTTAGGGTCTGAGTTAGGAACAGGCTGAGGTCAAAACTTTAGTCTGTTTCTCAGCTAAGTTTTCCTGTGTATGACCCCAAATAGTACAGGGGTGAAAAGAGTAGTGGCTTGTAGCCAAGGTGAATTATAGGATCTAAAGTGACTCAGAAAGGCCCAGAAATAGAGGAGGGCTATAAGCCTTTCAGAGCTTGCTCCTCCACCAGAGAAAGGAATGAAAGGCCTTGGAAAGATTTGCAATTCCATTTGGGTCTTAGATCTTCTGATAAGATGTGAGGCCACAGCCTTACATTAGTGAAGAATGAAACTATTATTTACAAGTCATTTACAAACACATTTCAATTCAAGAAGTCACATTTCATGTTAATTCATGGGAACTTCAACCAAAGTCTCCAGTCATTTGGGACAACTGCAGTTTTAGAACCCACAACATCTCCTGAATCAGGCTAGTGTTCCCAGATATTTAAGGCCATCAACCTCATGGAATTTTCTTCATCCTTAACTAACCTGACATTCTAAGGCAAACTACTGAGGAGAGTAACTTGGTCACAGGCTTTGACCCCTGGAAGTATGAGTAACTGATTGACTTCTTTGTTAACCTAGAAATAATAAATAAATCCCCCACTAATTTACCACACAGCCTCTTAGATTTAGTCATCCCTGGGCCTGCTTTACTGGCTTCAGATATTTAATCAATTTCCCATAATCCTACACTTTATGTACTTATTGGTATATTATATGACTGCAGCTCAGCATTTATCAAAAGTTACACTGAGAAAAAAATGATATTTAAAAGGGCAGACTAATGAGCACTGTAACTACTTGCTCCGTCTTTATATCTGTGGTTTTTAACCTTGACTTCACATTGGATCACCCAGGGAGCTCTAAGAAAGTGCCTGGTCTCCCAGCCAAAATACTGATTTAATTGGTCCAGGATGTGATGTGGGCATCAGAGATTTTAAAGCTCCCCAATGACTGTAAGGTACAACCAGGGTTGAGAATCATGGCTCTATATTCAGTGAACATTATCCCTTCATTATGTTAGCAGTGTAAGCTTAAGCAAAGTAAATGAACCATATTTCCTAAGATTCACATAAAAATACCCTTAACGAAAAAATGTATAATGTTATGTCCTCAGATTTAATGGAGAGTAAATAAAAACATCCAGTAAAATAATATTTCTACTATAGGTTTTTTGTAACACCTTTAAAATATGAAGTAACACACATGATAAATTTTTCCTTAGATTAAATTTCAAGAAAATAAGTTTATTTTTTTCCCCAGAAAACGGTTTACTTTGTTAACCAGATGAGATAAAATGAGTTTTCACTTCTGGTGTTGGAAATATCTATACTTTTGCTTCTTCAATTTTTTTTTTCCTTTAGAAAAAAATTGTCTTTGCACATATTATGCTGAAATTCATAAGCCACATCCACTTATTTTTGAAAGCAGATGGAGTATAATAAAGAAAGAAAATACATATTTTTCCCCAGTGAATAGAATCATCTATTAGTTTATCCCATCTGCTTTTAACCTGACTTTTCCTGTTACCATCTTTGTAACATTTTCTTCATCAAACTAGAAGGCCACATGATCCAGTTCTTCTTAGACATTATGCCATGATCTGGATCTTTTTATCTTCATCTCCCCCACCTCCCGTTAAGAGTTATCTATCCTAAATTTCAATTTCCTCCCTAATAGCATCTTACAGATTAAACTTTATATCAGTCTGCTTCTTGTGGGACCCCATCTGGGGCACCCCAGAGGTTGGTTGCACATATTATATCCATTTTACAGATTAATAAACTAACACTTCAAGAGATTAAGTTATCAACCAAAATCCCATAGTGAACAAATGAGAGAACCAGGATTTGAGGCCAGAAAGTTTGACTCCCGAGCTTATAGCCATAAAAGCTTTGTTACCAAACCACAGCTACTAGATGGGGTGTTTTTCAGATACTTACAAATAAGCATCATTGTTTTGTATCCACCTTTAGGAAACTTTGGATAGCTCTTTGGATTCACACATGTGGAAGAAGGAGAAGGAAACAGGATTGGACAGAGGAGAAACAGCTACAATGAAGTTCTGACAGAGGTCTCAGACTTTAGGGATCTCAGGAGCTTAGGTGACCTTAAGTGAGGGGTCTGGGCCCATATTTTCCCCACTAGATGCAATCTGCCCTTGGATGAGGATCAGACCTGGGAGAGATACTAAGGGTACTTTTTTGCTAAATCCTAGCAGCCAAGGAACAAGTTGCCCACTCCTGAAGGGGTATGTTTGGGGAGCATCAGAGCATTCTCCCCAAGGATGTTCTAAGATGACCACATCCCAGTGGTTAACCTAGAGACACCTGCCCCAAAGACTAATGACCAGTTTCAACATGATCAAGGCAAGTAAATAGAACTTATAGAAAAAAACAGATCAATCCCTGTTTTAGTGGTGAGTTTGGTAGCAATAATTCAGAGAGCCTAGGAATGCTGAAGCGACCCAGGGAAAATGTACCACCTGCAACCTGATTGCCCTTGGCTGCTGTGCCCTCATGAAACACTTGCTACCGAAGTAAAATCTATTTTTTACCTATCCTCTCCCTAAATAACACCCAACTAATCAAATAAGCAAAATATTGAAATAAATAGTACTGTTAAAATATATTCATCCTATTTTTTTTTTACTGTCCTCTCCCAATTCATTTACCAATGAGTTAAATTGATTCAGCACATGTTCTGGAGGTTCAACCTCTGGACATGTGTCCCAAGCTCCCCCAATCCCCTTTGTAACTAAAGAAGTAGTCATATCTAAGCATATCCTGATACCTGAAACAGCAGTTTAAATATGAAATAAAATTTTACTTAAATATTTGATTTTCTTATTTCCCAGGAATCTTTTCAACACGTGGCTCTTGTTGCTTCTGAGAATTAGAGTTCCATGTAAGAAGAAAGAATTCTGTAGACAGTTCATTTTTTGTGAAAGTAGTAATGAGGGTCCTGGAAGACCATATCCCAGTAGGCATGAAACCTGCTTTGTTGATATTGTTTTTCAGTTTCTCAGTAGTGACCAACTCTTTGCAAATCAATGGACTGAAGCTTGCCAAGCTTCCCTGTCCTTCACCATCTCTCAGAGTTTGTTCAAATTCTTGTCCACTGACTCAATGATACCATCTCATTCTCTGTCGTCTCCTTTTCCTCATGCCTTCAATCTTCCCCAACATCAGGGTCTTTTCCAATGTGTGAGCTCTTCATACCAAGCGGTCAAAGGACTGGAGCTTCAGCTTCAGCATCAGTCCTTCAAATGAATATTCAGAGTTGATTTTCTTTAGAATTGACTGGATTGATCTCCATGCTGTTCAAAGGACTCTCAAGAGTCTTCTCCAGCATCACAGTTCAAAAACTTCAATTCTTCACTGCTCAGCCTTTCTTATGGTCCAACTTTCACATCTGTACATGACTACTGGAAAAAGCCATAGCTTTGACTATACAGGCCTTTGTTGGCAAAGTGATGTCTTTGCTAATTAATATGCTATCTAGATTTGTGATAGCTTTTCTCCCAAGGAGCAAGTGTTTATTAATTTCCTGGCTGCAGTCACCATCTGCAGTGATTTTGAAGCCCAAGAAAATAAAGTCTGTCACTATTTCCATTGTTTCCTTATCTATTTGCAATGAAGTGATGAGACTAGATGCCATAATCTTCATTTTTTGAATGCTGAGTTTCAAGCCAACTTTTTCACTCTCCTCTTTCACTTTCATTGAGAGGCTCTTTAATTCCTTCTCACTTTCTGCCATTAGGGTAGTGTCATCTGCAAATCTGAGGTTGTTGACTTTTCTCCTGGCAATCTTGATTCCAGTTTGTGCTTTATCCAGTCTGGCATTTCTCATGATGTACTCTGCATATAAGTTAAATAAGCAGGGTGACAATATCCAGCCTTGACTTACCCCTTTCCCAATTTGCAACCAGTCTGTTGTTCCATGTCTGATTCTAATTGTTGCTTCTTGATCTGCATACAGATTTCTCAGGAGGTAGGTAAGGTGTTCTGATACTCCTATCTATTTCAGAATTTTCCATAGTTTGTTGTGATTCACGCAGTCAAAGGCTTTAGCATAGTCAATAAAGCAGAAATAGATGTTTTTCTGGAATTATTGTGCTTTTTCTATGGTCCAGTGGATGTTGGCGATTTGATCTCTGGTTCCTCTTCATCTTCAAAATCCAACTTGTACATCAGGAAGTTCTTGGTTCACATACTCTTGAAGCCTAACTTGAAGGATTTTGAGCAATACCTTCCTAGCATGATACCGAGCACAATTGTGTGGTAGTTTGAACATTCTTTGGCATTGCCCTTCTTTGGAGTTGCAATGAAAACTGACTTTTTCAAGTCCTGTGGCCATTGCTAAGTTTTCCAAATTTGCTGTCGTATTGAGTAAAGCACTTTAATAGCGTCAACTTTCAGAATTGAAATAGCTCAATTGAAATTCCATTACCTCCACTATCTTTGTTCATCGTAATGCTTCCTAAGGTCCACTTGACTTCACACTCCAATATGTCTTGTTCTAGGTGAGTGACCACGCTGTCCTGGTTACCCAGTACATTAAGACCTTTTTTTGTATAGTTCTTCTATGTATTCTTGCCACCTCTTCTTAATCTCTTTGGCTTCTGTTAGGTCCTCAGTGTTTCTTTCCTTTATTGTGCCCATTTTTTTCAGGAAATGTTCCCTTTGTATCTCTAATTTTCTTGTAGAGATCACTAGTCTTTCCCATTCTGTTGTTTTCCTCTGTTTCTTTGCATTGTTCACTTAGGAATACTTTCTTATCTCTCCTGGCTATTCTTTGGAACTCTGCATTCAGATGGATACATCTTTCCTTTTCTCCTTTGCCTCTCACTTCCTTCTTTTTCAGTTATTTGTGAGTCCTCCTCAGACAACCACTTTGCCTTCTTGCATTTCAATTTTGATCACTGCCTCCTGTAAAATGGACCTCTGTCCATAGTTCTTCAGGCACTCTCTCTACCAGATCTAATCTCTTGAATCTGTTTGTCACTTTTACTGTATAATTGTAAGGGATTTGATTTAGGTCATACCTGAATGGCCTATGGTTTTCACTACTTTCTTCTATTTAAATCTGTATTTTACAATAAGGGGCTCATGATCTGAGCCACAGTCAACTCCTGGTCTTGTTTTTACTGAATGTATACAGTTTCTCCATCTTCAGCTGCAAAGAGTATAATCAATCTGATTTCAGTATTAACCATTTGGTCATCTTTTGTGTTGTTGGAAGATGTATGCTATGACCAGTAAATTCTCTTGGCAAAACTGTTAGCCTTTGCCCTGCTTCACTTTGTACTCCAAGGCCAAGCTTGTCTGTTATTCCAAGTATCTCTTGACTTCCTACTTTTGCATTCTAATCCCCTGTAATGAAAAGGACATCTTCTTTTGGTATTTGTTCTGGAAGATCTTGTAGCACTTATGGAACCATTCAACTTCAGCTTCTTCAGCATTAGTGATTGAGGTATAGACTTGGATTACTGTGATGTCAAATGATTTACCTTTGGAAACAAACCAAGATCATCCTGTTGTTTTTGAGGTTGCAACCAAGTATTGCATTTCAGGCTCTTTCATTGATTATAAGGGTTACTCCATTTCTTCTAAGAGATTCTTGCTCACAGTGGTAGATATAATGGTCATCTGAATTAAATTTGCCCATTCCCATCCATTTTCATTCACTGATTCCTAAAATGTTGATGTTCACTCTTGCCATCTCCTGTTTGACCATGTCCAATTTACCTTGATTCATGAAGCTAACATTCCAGTTTTCTATGCAGTATTGTTCTTTACAGGATCAGGTTTAATTTCACCACCAGATGTAGACACACTCACAACTGAATGTCATTTCTGCTTTGATTCAGTGTATTCATTCTTTCTGGAGCATTTTTCCACTCTTCCCCACTAGCATATTGGACACCTGCCAACCTGAGGGGCTCACCTTTCAGTGTCATATCCTTTTGCCTTTACATACTGTTCATGGGCAAGAATATTCATGAATTCTCAAAACAAGAATACCATCATTTTTCAAATGAAATTAGATCAGGGACTGCACATCTTGATTTTGGACAAAAATCACACAGAGCCTCAATTCTTTATGTGTGAGCTCCAGCACAGAGGGGCTTCCACACTGATGAGCAATGGCCAAGGCTTTTTGGTTGAGTGACATAAATGGTTGAGGGGGCAGTTCATGGAGGGAGGAATGTCTGACCACAAGGAGAGGTGCAAGATATAGGTGGCTTCTGGAGATGTTGCTACTCTTCTTGGAATGGTGGTCAAGTTGATATTTGTGGTGAAACAAATTAAACCATATGGATATGACAAATCAAATGAAGATCATAAATTTTAAATAAAGATATATAAACCAATTTGTGTAAAGCTTTATAATTTATTGCTCTACATAATGTGATCTTACTTCAAGGAAAGACTTATTGTCCAGCTCTTGGGAATGTGGCCATTAGGGGTCTTCAGCTCTCAGAACCCTTAGATATTGCTTCAGTTGCAAAAAGCTGCCCTAAGGTCACAATCCTTCTCAGAGAAGCTCACAACCAATGAGTAATCAATATGGGAGAATAAGGGCCTGACCATCTCCATTCAGTTTGGTACAACTCTGAATGGCCTCGCTAGCTACAGATTTCCCTGAAGGACTGGCCAAGGCTATTATTGGGTCTGCATTACTTGTAACTCCTCCTTCTGCCCATTCCTGCTTCCTTCTCTTCCAATCAGCATTTGCTTCCTGGGAAACTCAACATATGCTAGGATCTAAGAAGATACAGCACTCAGGAAAGGATAATTTCCTTTAGGTGATTTTCCCATCAATACCATAATCCCTATTAACACTACTCATGGGCAAAAATATCTCCATTTACCTTCCATTTTTGAACCACTGTCACAAGACTGAATGCTCCTTGACAAGTTGAAATTGATATCCCTGATGTTTTTAGCCCTTAGGACCTTTTAATTCTCTTGCAGTGATAAAGAACATGTTGAATTTTGCTTTCAAGGCAATACTTCCACAGATATTGTGTAGTGTTTTCAACCTAAATTTTGCCATATCTTTTAACCTCCATCTCAGAGGCCAAGCTTTGAAATTCTTTTAGAATCCTGAATGTCCTAAATGTCCTTTCCTGAAACACACTCTAATCATTCCAAAGCTTTCATACAATGTACTGCTCAAAAAAGAAATTCATTTATCTCTGTAAGGTATGAATATCATATAAAGGAGTGCAAGTGTCACTCACTTTGTATTAATACTTTAGTAAGGATGCTTTGAATACTATTAACTATTTTAGCAACCACATCAATGTATTTACTCACTTTGTCTCTTGAATTTTTAAGAGTAAAGGAAAAATCATTAAATGAGCATGCATTAAAATTTAAAACACCTGCTTGTCAAAAGACTCTATTAAGAAAATGAAAAAGCAAATAATAGAATGGGGCAAAACATAAATTATATACCTACAATAACAACCCAAGAGATGACTCTACACATGGACATCACAAGATATCAATACCAAAATCAGATTGATTATGTTCTTTGCAACTGAATATGGAGAAATTTTACAGTCAGCAAACACAAGACCTGGAGCTGGCTGTGGATTAGATCATGAGTTTTGTTTTGCAAAATTCAGATTTAAATTGGAGAAAGTAGGGAAAACCACTAGGCCATTCAGGTACAACTTAAATTAAATCCCTTATGGTTTTACAGTGGGGTTGATGAATATTTCAAGGGGTTAGATCTGATACACAGAGTGCCTGAAGAACTATGGATAGGGGTTCATACAGGAGGCAGTGACCAAAACCATCTCCAAGAAAAAGAAATGCAAGAAGGTAAAGTGGTTATCTGAGGAAGTTCTACAAAGAGCTAAGGAAAGAAGAGAAGTGAAAGGCAAAGGAGAAAGGGAAAGATATACCTAACTGAATGCAGAGTTACAAAGAATAGCCAGGAGAGATAAGAAGGTCTTCTTAAATGAACAATGCAAAGAAATAAGAGAAACCGAGAGAATTGGAAACACTAAAGATCTCTTCAAGAAAACTGGAGATATTAAGAGAAATTTTCATGCAAAGATGAGTACAATAAAGGACAGAAACAGTAATGTCCTAACAGAAGCTGAACAGAACAGGAGGAGAAGGGGGCAACAGAGGATGAGATAGTTGGATGGCATCACTAACTTGATGGACATGAGTTTGAGCAAGCTCTGGGAGTTGGTGATGGACAGGGAAGCCTGACATGCTGCAGTCCATGGAGTCGCAAAGAATCGGACACAGCTGAGTGAAAGAACTGAACTGAACAAAAGTTGAAGAGATTAAGAAGAGGTGGCAAGTATACACAGAAGAACTATACAGAAAAAGGTCTTAATGACTGAGCTAAGCATGGTGGTGTGGTCACTCACCTACAGCTGCACATCCTGGAATGTGAAGTCAAGTGGGCTTTAGGAAGCATAACAACAAACAATGCTAGCGGAGTTAACAGGATTCCAACTGAACTAATTAAAACCATAAAAGATGATGCTGTTAAAGTGTTACAGTCAATATGCCAGCAAATTTAGAAAACTCAGCAATGGCCACAGGAGTGGAAAATGTCCGTTTTTATTCCAATTCCAAAGAAGGGCAATGGCAAAGAATGTTAAAACTACCATATAATTGCACTCAGTTCACATGCTAGGAAGGTCAAATTAGGCTCTGGCAGTACATGAATTGAGAACTTCTAGATGTACAAGCTGGGTTTCAAACAGTCAGAGGAACCAGAGATCAAATTGCCAACATTTATTCGATTGTGGAGAAAGCAAGGGAATTCCAGAAAAACATCTACTACTGTTTCATTGACTATGTTAAAGTCTTTGAATGTATGAATCACAACAATTTGTGGAAAATTCTTAAAGAGATGAATGTAACAGACTACCTTACCTGCCTCCTGAGAAGTTTGTATGTGGGCAAAAAAGCAACAATTAGAACAGGATATGGAATGGCTAACTGGTCCAAAATTGGGAAAGAAGTATGACAAAGCTATATAATGTCACCCTGCATATTTAGATTATATGCAGAGTATATCATGAGAAATAATGGGCTGGATAGATCACAGCTGGAATCAAGATTGATGGAAGAAATATCAACAACCTCAGATATGCAGATGAGCCCACCCTAGTGGCAGAAAGTGAAGAGGAACTAAAGTGCCTTTTGATGAGAGTGAAAGAGGAGAGTGAAAATCCTGGCTTGAAACTCAAAATAGATGGGGAAATAGTGGAAGCAGTGATAGTTTTTATTTTCTTGGGCTCCAAATCACTGCAGGTGGTGACTGAAGCCATGTAATTAAAAGACACTTGCTATATATGACAAACCCACAGCAAGCATCACCCTCAATGGTGAAAAATTGAAAGCATTTCCTCTGAAATCAGGAACAAGACAAGGATGCCCACTCTCACCACTACTATTCAACATAGTGTTGGAAGTTTTGGCCACAGCAATCAGAGCAGAAAAAGACATAAAAGGAATCCAGATAGGAAAAGAAGAAGTGAAACTCTCGCTGTTTGCAGATGACATGATCCTCTACATAGAAAACCCTAAAGACTCTTCCAGAAAATTACTAGAGCTAATCAATGAATATAGTAAAGTTGCAGGATATAAAATTAACACACAGAAATCCCTTGCATTCCTATACACTAACAATGAAAAAACAGAAAGAGAAATTAAGGAAACAATACCATTCACCATTGCAACAAAAAGAATAAAATACTTAGGAGTATATCTACCTAAAGAAACAAAAGACCTATACATAGAAAACTATAAAACACTGATGAAAGAAATCAAAGAGGACACAAACAGTTGGAGAAACATACCGTGTTCATGGATTGGAAGAATCAATATTGTCAAAATGGCTATTCTACCCAAAGCAATCTATAGATTCAATGCAATCCCTATCAAGCTACCAACGGTATTTTTCACAGAATTAGAACAAATAATTTCACAATTTGTATGGAAATACAAAAAACCTCGAATAGCCAAAGTAATCTTGAGAAAGAAGAATGGAACTGGAGGAATCAACCTGCCTGACTTCAGACTCTACTACAAAGCCACAGTCATCAAGACAGTATGGTACTGGCACAAAGACAGAAATATAGATCAATGGAACAGAATAGAAAGCCCAGAGATAAATCCACGAACCTATGGACAGCTTATCTTTGACAAAGGAGGCAAGGATATACAATGGAAAAAAGACAATCTCTTTAACAAGTGGTGCTGGGAAAACTGGTTAACCACTTGTAAAAGAATGAAACTAGAACACTTCCTAACACCACACACAAAAATAAACTCAAAATGGATTAAAGATCTAAATGTAAGACCAGAAACTATAAAACTCCTAGAGGAGAACATAGGCAAAACACTCTCCGACATAAATCACAGCAAGATCTTCTATGACCCACCTCCCAGAATATTGGAAATAAAAGCAAAAATAAACAAATGGGACTTAATGAAAATTAAAAGCTTTTGCACAACAAAGGAAACTATAAGTAAGGTGAAAAGACAGCCCTCAGATTGGGAGAAAATAATAACAAATGAGGAAACAGACAAAGGATTAATCTCAAAAATATACAAGCAACTCCTGAAGCTCAATTCCAGAAAAATAAACGACCCAATCAAAAAATGGGCCAAAGAACTAAACAGACATTTCTCCAAAGAAGACATACAGATGGCTAACAAACACATGAAAAGATGCTCAACATCACTCATCATCAGAGAAATGCAAATCAAAACCACAATGAGGTACCATTACACGCCAGTCAGGATGGCTGCTATCCAAAAGTCTACAAACAATAAATGCTGGAGAGGGTGTGGAGAAAAGGGAACCCTCTTACACTGTTGGTGGGAATGCAAACTAGTACAGCCACTATGGAAAACAGTGTGGAGATTTCTTAAAAAACTGGAAATAGAACTGCCATATGACCCAGCAATACCACTTCTGGGCATACACACTGAGGAATCCAGATCTGAAAGAGACATGTGCACCCCAATGTTCATCGCAGCACTGTTTATAATAGCCAGGACATGGAAGCAACCTAGATGCCCATCAGCAGATGAATGGATAAGGAAGCTGTGGTACATATACACCATGGAATATTACTCAGCCGTTAAAAAGAATTCATTTGAATCAGTTCTAATGAGATGGATGAAACTGGAGCCCATTATACAGAGTGAAGTAAGTCAGAAAGATAAAGAACATTACAGTATACTAACACATATATACGGAATTTAGATAGATGGTGGCGATAACCCTATATGCAAAACAGAAAAAGAGACACAGAAATACAGAACAGATTTTTGAACTCTGGGGGAGAACGTGAGGGTGGGATGTTTTGAAAGAACAGCATGTACATTATCTATGGTGAAACGGACCACCAGCCCAGGTGGGATACATGAGTCAGGTGCTCGGGCCTGGTGCACTGGGAGGACCCTGAGGAGTCGGGTGGGGAGGGAGGTGGGAGGGGGGATCGGGATGGGGAATACATGTAACTATATGGCTGATTCATGTCAATGTATGACAAAACCCACTGAAATGTTGTAAAGTGATTGGCCTCCAACTAATAAAATAATATTAAAAAAAAAAAAAAAAAAAAAAAGACACTTGCTCCCTGGAAGGAAAGCTATCACAAACCTTGACAGTACTTTAAAAAGTACAGGCATCACTTTTCTGACAAAGGTACATATGGTCAAAGCTACAGTTTTTCCAGTAATCATGTATGGATATGAGAGTTGGACCATAAAGAAAGCTGACCACCAAAGAATTGAAGCTTTTGAACTGTGGTATTGGAGGAGACTCTTGAGAGTCCCTTGGACTGCAAGGAGATCAAACCAGTCAATCCTAAAGGAAATCTGTCCTGTATATTCATTGGAAGGACTGATGCTGAAGCTGAAGCTGCAATACTTTGGACAACTGATGCAAAGAGCTGACTCATTCAAAAAGACTCTGATATAGGGAAAGACTGAAGGCAACAGGAGAAGGTGACAGCAGAGAATTTGATGGTCAGATAGCATGACAGGCTCAATGGACATGAATTTGAACAAATGCTGGGAGAAAGTGGAGGACAGAAGAGCCTGGCCCATTACAGTCCATGGGGGTCACAAAGAGTTGGACGTGACTTAGCAACTGAACAACAACAGCCTATATATATGCATAGGCTATATGTGTGTATACATATGCATATATACAACAATATATCACATATATATGCCTTATGTAAATTTTATGTATAGCAGATGATACCATCCTTATGGCAGAAAATGAAAATGAACTAAAAAGTCTCTTGATGAAAGTGAAAGAGGAGAGTGAAAAAGTTGACTTAACGCTTAACATTCAGAAAACTAAGATCACGGCATCTGGTCCCATCACTTCAAGGGAAATAGATGGGGAGACAGTGGAAACAGTGTCAGACTTTATTTTTGGGGGCTCCAAAATCACTGCAGATTGTGATTGGAGCCATGAAATTAAAAGATGCTTACTCCTCGGAAGGAAAGTTATGACCAACCTAGATAGCATATTAAAAAGCAGAGACGTTACTTTGCCAACAAATGTCCATCTGGTCAAGGTTATGGTTTTTCCAGTGGTCATGTATGGATGTGAGAGTTAGACTGTGAAGAAAGCTGAGCACCGAAAAATTGATGCTTTTGAACTATGGTGTTGGAGAAGACTCTTGAGAGTCTCTTGGACTGCAAGGAGATCCAACCTGTCCATCCTAAAGGTGATCAGTCCTGGGTGTTCATTGGAAGGACTGATGCTGAAGCTGAAACTCCAGTACTTTGGCCACCTCATGTGAAGAGTTGACTCATTAGAAAAGACTGTGATGCTGGGAGGGATTGGGGGCAAGAGGAGAAGGGGACGATAGAGGATGAGATGGTTGGATGGCATCATTGACTTGATGGACATGGGTTTGAGTAGGCTCTGGGAGTGGATGATGGACAGGGAGGTCTGGCATGCTGCGGTTCATGGGATTGCAAAGAGTTGAACACGACTGAGTGACTGAACTGAACTGAACTGATACGGCTTTTGGTATAATTATTTGGGAAAGTAGGACATATAAATTTGGCCTTAGAATACAATATGAAGCAGGACAAGGGCTAACAGCGTTTTGCCAAAAGAATACACTGGTCACAGCAAACACCCTCTTCCCACAACACAAGAGATGACTCTGCACATGGACCTCACCAGATGGTCAGTACTGAAATCAGAATGATTCTTAGCAGCTGAAGTTGGAAATGCTCTAGACAGTCAGCAAAAACAAGACTGGGAGCTGACTGTGGCTCAGATGATGAACTCCTTATTGCAAAATTCAGACTCAAGTTGAAGAAAGTAGGGAAAACCACCAGACCATTTAGTTCAGTTCAGTCACTCAGTCATGTCCGATTCTTTGCAACCCATGGACTATAGCACGCCAGGCTTCCCTGTCCGTCACCAACTCCCAGAGCTTGTTCAAACTCATATCCATTGAGTCGCTGATGCCATCCAACCATCTTATCCTCTGTTGTTCCTTTCCCTTCCTGCCATCAGTCTTTCCTAGCATCAGGGTCTTTTCCAATGAGTCAGCTCTTTGCATCAGGTGTAAAAAGATTTGGAATTTCAGCTTCAGTCCTTCCAGTGAATATTCGGGACTGATTTCCTTTAAGATTGACTGGTTTGATCTCTGTGCAGTCCAGGAAGATCTAGTCAAAACTATGACCTCTAGTCTGTCAAGACCATTCAGGTATGACCTAAATCAAATCCCTTACAATTATACAGTGGATGTGACAAATTGATTCAAGGGGTTATATGACAAGACAGAGTGTCCGAAGAACTATGGATGCAGGTTTGTAACATTGTACAAAATCCGGTGAGCAAAGCCATCCCCAAGGGGGGGAAAATGCAAGAAGACAAAATGGTTGTCTAAGGAGGCCTTAAAAATAGCTGAGAAAATAAGGGAAGTGAAAGGAAAAGGAGAAAAGGAAAGATATACCCATCTGAATAGAGAGTTCCAAAGAATAGCAAGGAGAGATAAGACAGACTTCCTAAGTGATCAATGCAAAGAAATAGAGAAAAACAGTAGAATGGGAAAGACTAGAGATCTCTTCAAGAAAATTAGAAATACAAAGGGAATATTTCATGCAAAGATGGACACAATTAAGGAAAGAAGCCGTATGAACCTAACAGAAGCCGAAGAGATTAAGAAGAGGTGGCAAGAATTCACAGAGAGTTATACAAAAGAGATGTTGATGACCCAGATAACCACGATGGTGTGATCACTCACTTACAGCCAGTCATCCTGGAGTGTGAAGTCAAGTGGGTCTTAGGAAGAAGCAGCTCTATAAACAAAGCTAGTGGAGGTGATGGAATTCCAGTTGAGCTATTTCAAATCCTAAGAGATGATACTGTTAAATGTTATACTCAATAGGCCAGCAAATTTGGAAAGCTCAGCAGTTGCCATGGGACTGGAAAAAGTCAGATTTCATTCCAATCCCAAAGAAAGACAATGCCAAAGAAAGAAAAACTTCTGCACAATTGTATTCTCTCACACGCTAGCAGTCATGTCAAACTCTTTGTGACCCCTGGAATTCACCAGGCCAGAATGCTGGAGTGGGTTGCCTTTCCCTTCTCCAGGGGATCTTCCCAACCCAGGAATTGAACCCAAGTCTCCTGAATTGCACTCAGATTCTTTACCAGCTGAACCACAAGGGAAGCTAATGCAGGAGACCTGGCTTCAATTCCTGCATTAGGAAGATCCCCTGGAAAAGGAAAAGGCTATCCATTCCAGTATTCTGGCCTAGAGAATTCCATGAACTGTATAGTCCATGGTGTCGGAAGAGTCTCACTCGACTGAGCAACTTTCACATCACATTACATCACATCACATGCTAGCAAAGTAATGTTCAAAATTCTCCAACATGAGGGAGGCTTCAACAGTAAGTGAACTGAGAACTTCTAGATGTTCAAGTTGGATTTAGAAAAGCCAGAGGAACCAGAGATCAAATTGCCAATATCTGTTGGATCATAGAAAAAAGGAAGAGAAATTCCAGAAAAGACATCTATTTCTTCTTCACTACTATGCTAAAACCTTTGTGTGGATCACAAAAAAACTGTGGAAAATTCTTCAAGAGATGGGACTATCAGACCATCTTACCTGCCTCCTTAGAAATCTGTATGCAGGTCAAGAAGCCACAGTTAGAACTGGACATGGAACAATGGACTTGTTCCAAATTGGGAAAGGAGTACATCAGGGCTGTATATTGTCACCCTGCTGACTTATATGCAGGGTACATCATGAGAAGTGCTGGGCTGGATGAAGCACAAGCTGGAATCAAGATTGCCAGAGAATTATCTTTAACCTCAGATATGTAGATGACACCGCCCTCATGGGAGAAAGCAAAGAGGAACTGAAGGGCTTCTTGATGAAAGTGAAAGAAGACAGCAAATAAGTTGGCTTAAAATGCCACATTCAAAAAAACTAAGATCATGGCATCTGATCCCATCACTTCATGGCAAATAGATGGAAAAACAATGGAAACAGTGATAGACTTTATTTTTCTGGGTTCCAAAATCACTGCAGATGTTGACTGCAGCCATTATATGAAAAGACTCTTGCTCCTTGGGAGAAAAGTTATGAGAAACCTAGACATCATATTAAAAAGCAGAGACATTACTTTGCCAACAAAGGTCCATCTAGTCAAAGCTATAGTTTTTCCAGTAGTCATTTATGGTTGTGAGAGGTGGACAATAAAGAAAGCTGAGTGCCAAAGAATTGATGCTTTTGAACTGTGGTTTTTGGAGAAAACTCTTGAGAGGCTCTTGGGCTTGCTGCAAGGAGATCCAACCAGTCAATCCTAAAGGAAATCAATCCTGAATATTCATTGGAAGGACTGATGCTAAGGCTGAAGCTCCAATACTTTGGCCAACTGGTGTGAAGAGCTGACTCATTGGAAAAGACCCTGATGCTGAGAAAGATTGAAGGCAGGATGAGAAGGGGGCAAGAGAGGATGAGATGGTTGGATGGCATCACCAACTCAATGGACATGAGTTTGGGCAGGCTCCAGGAGTTGGGGATGAACAGGGAAGCCTGGCATGATATAGTCCATGAGGTCACAAAAAGTCAGACATCACTAAAAGACTGAATTGAACTGATTATCTTACTACACTGCAAGGCATATAGTCAGCAGAAATGCAAATATGTATTCATCAAAAGGCACATAGAAGTATATATGTAAAAGCACCAATCACAACAGCCAAAATATGAAAACAACCATATACCCATTGTAGTGATATAGATAAAGAAATTGTATAATCATACTATGAAATACAGCACAACAATGAAAATGAATAAATAATTGTTACATAGGGCAGCATAGATGAATCTGTTAAGCATAAAATTAAATGAGAGAAGCCATATTTTTAAAGTATATAATGTGTAATTCCATTTATATAAGATTCAAAAACAGGCAAAAGTAATTTATGGTGTTGGAAGTCAGGGTGCCTCTCAGGAAGAGGTAGTTATTAGATGGAAATACAAGAGGAATTTCTACAATATTAATAATATTCCTTTTCTTGATCTGGATGCTGGTTACACATGTGTGCTCTCTTTGTGAAAACTCAGTGGGCTGCATTTGCTATTATTGTTATTCATGCACTCTTCTGTAATATTTCAATAGAAAGTATTCAAGATGAACTTATGATGTAAATAACTAATATTTTGTTGCAATGAATGTGGGCTCATTTTAGAAAGCAATTGCTATTTCATAGCTATGGCTGCATCAGTTTGTTCCTCATTTGTGTTTCTTTCACAGTAATAGTTGATTTCATCAACATTAGGCACTATGGCAGAGAAGGAAATGGCAACCCACTCCAGTATTCTTGTGATACTCCTGTGGAAAGAGGAATCTGGGGGGCTACAGTCCATGGGCCTGCATGCATGCATAGGTATTATGGCAACAAAAGTAAAGCAAATAGACAACCACTAGTAATAAAGAAATTCTCATGTACTTACCTATGCAGCTACCATTCCTGGTGCTCTTTATTCCCTTGTATAGATTCAGAGAGCTATCTGGTTATCATTTTCCTTCTTATTTAAAGACTTCCCCATTTCTCTTACTGGTAGCTCGGATGGTAAAGCGTCTGCCTGCAATGTGGGTTCAGTCCCTGGGTTGGGAAGATCCCCTGGAGAAGGAAATGGCAACACACTCCGGTACTCTTGTCAGGAAAATTCCATGGATGGAGAAGCCTGATAGGCTACAGTCCATGGGGTCGCAAAGAGTCGGACACAACTGAGCGACTTCACTTTGTACTTTGTACTTTATACTTTATACCTTTTCTCTTAGTCCTGAGTCTGTTGTGTTGATATTTTCAGCTCTTACGTATCTGATAGAGTCTATTTTTAACCTTAATTTTTGTAAATAATCTACTATCTTTTCCACAGTATTTACCACAAATTTCTGAATAAAACAGAAACTAGGTGTTGACAATAAAAAAGACTGGGCAATATTTTTAATGCATTTTAAAATTTTTATTTTTTTAATTTTATTTGGAAGATAACTGCTTTACAATGGTGTATTAGTTTCTGCTCTATAGCAATGTGAATCAGCTATGAGTATACATATATCCCCTTCCTCTTGAGCCTCCTTTCTGCCCCCTATTCCACCCCTCTAGGTCATAAGAGTGGCTTATGCAATGAGTGACCTGGCATTTCCCAGATTTTCATACTTGCCTACTGACTAGAAAGTATTATACAACACATTTACAACTCAGGAAGCTGCAGTGGCCATGTTTCTAGAGTGAGGTCTAACTCATCTTAATCCTCAGCTCCTAGATTATGGGAATAGCACATATGCATCTCCAAGAAACTAAGATAGCTTCATCTAAGATTTCATCGAATTGGACACCCTATGATATGGGCAGGAATGACCCAAAATTATTTCAGGCAGAAATAAAGCATAATGATATCTTCATTAAAGATAATGAAGTAAATGCTGGAATCTGTGTGTAGACTAAGAAAGAGTATGGTCATTTAGGAGATTTGCATGTAGCACTTCATGTACAAAATGCTAATGAACACCAACAGAAGTTATCACTCAGATAAATGAGAAAATTACATGGTGTGAGATTCACAAGATATTTTTATATAAATGAAATACAGCTAAAATCAACAACAGTGACAGTCTTCACAGAAAAAGAAAAGGAGTAATGCAAAATAAGCCTGAGAGATGTCTTTCATCTGATTACAGTGAAAGAAATGTGTCATTTTCTAACCAAGAATAAAACCTCTGTCTTCTGGATTTCATTCCATCCTTCTATATTTTCTCTCTAGCCTATATTTTTCCTTTTAACAGCTTTGAGATATAATTCACATACTTCTAAAATCATACATTTAAAGTATACAATTAAATTCTATTAGTATTTTCACAAAGTTGTACAAATATCAGCAGAGTCTAATTTTAGAACATTTCGTTACTCCAAAAAAGAAACCCTATATCCACTGGCAATGGCTCCCCAAACTCTTCCCAAGCCTCTGGCAACACAACTAATCAACTTTCTGTCTCTATTGATTTGCCTGTTCTGAGCTTTCATATAAATGGACTCATACAATATGCGATGTTTGTTACTGGCTTCTTTCCTTTAACATAATGTTTTCAAGATTCATCCATGTTGTACATTTGGGACACATATATCTCACTCTTTGCTGATGCATGCATTTTCCTACTTAATGATAATACACCTAAGACATATATGTACATCAATTATGTGATGATATGTATATGGCACATTTAATGGTGAAATTATATATATATATATATTATCATGTGTATATAAGACAATATGTGTATATGTATACCAATATATGTATAATACAGATATAGACATACATTACATATCTCACACCTAGCTGGTAGAATGTATTCTGCATGTACATATGTGAATACAGTTGAGCCTTGAAAAACTTGGGGGTCAGAAGCACTGACCCTTCCATGCAGTCAAATATCTGTGTATGACTTTAAAGTCATCCCTCCATAGTCATGGTTCTGCATCCATGGATTCAACCAACTGCAGGTTATGTAGTATCAGAACATCTATTTAGTGTGGAAAAAAATTAATGAGTGTAAATTAACCCATACAATTCAAACCCATGTTGTTCAAGGATCAACTGTACAGATATTTACCCTGCCAAACCGTATTGTGATATGATGAGAGGCTAGGTACACATATTTACCTCTCATCACTCCCAAATCTCCAGGGAAATAGCACTGTAGCCCTGTAATGTAAAACAAATCTAAAGCAAAAAAGAGAGATGGAGATGAGTGAGTGAAGCAGTCATTGAAAGATAGGTTTCAACAAATTTCTGGAAGGATCGCAGATAAAAACAAGTTAAGAAAGATTAGAATGGGAGAAACTTAGCCAAAGAAGGAAAAAACTTACAAACTGAAAATTACGTAGTGTTGTTAAAAGAAGATGCAAATAAATGTAAAGGCATCTGGTGTACATGAGTTGGAAGGCGTAATATTGTTAATATATGTCAATACCATTCAAAGTGAACTACAGATGTAATGCAATTCCTATCAAAATCCCAATTGCATTTTTGCAGAAACAGAATATGCACACCAAAATGCGTATGCAATCTCAAAAAACACTAAATAACAAAAATACTGTTCAAGAAGAGAAACAAAGTAGAGGGCTCACATTTCTTGATTTCAAAAACGATTAAGAAGCACCAATAAGCAAAACAGTGTGATACTATCCCAAAGACACATGTAAATATAGAATACAATAGAAAGTCCAGAAATAAACCTCCGTATATATGTCAAGTGATTTTTGACAAGAGTTCTAAGATTATTCAATAGAGAAAGAACAGTCTCTTCAAATATTGTGTTAGAAAAACTGGGCATACACATGCAAAAGAATAAAGCTGGACCTTTTCTTTATACCGTAAACAAAAGTAGCTCAAATTAGGTTAAGAACCTAAATGTAAAGCCTAAAGCTATCAACATATTAGAAGAAAACACAGGCTAAATACTATATGACATTAGACTTGGCAATGATTTCTTGGATATGGTACCAAAAGCACAGGCAATAAAACTAATAAGAGATAAATTGGATTACATCAAAATTTAAAACTTCTGTGCATCAAATGGCACAATTAGCAGAATGAAAAGGCAGCCTAAAGAAGTAATATACAGAATATATAAAAAGCTCTACAACTGAACAACAAAAAATAAACTATTAAAAATGGGCAAGGGTCTTGAATGGACATTTCCTGAAAGAAGATACACAAATGGATAATAGCATATGAAAAGATGCTCAATGCCACTAATAAACAGTGAAATGCAAATCAAAACCACAATGAGGTATCACTTCACACTCTTTGGGATAAGAGAGAAGAAAGAAAGAGAGAGAAAGTATGTGTGTGTGTGTGTGATAGAGAGAGAGAGAAAGAGAGAAGGAAGGAAGGGAAGAAGTGGAGGGAAAGTGAATAGGAGGGGAAGGGAAGAGGAAAAGAATTGGCAAGGATGGGGGAAAATTTGAAGCTTTGTGTGCTGTTGGTAGGAATGTAAAATGGTACAACAGCCATGGCAAAGAGTGTGGCAGTTCTTCAAAAAACTAAAAATGGAATAAACATATGATTCAGCAATTTCACCACTTGTTATATATTCAAAAGGATTAAAAGTAAGGTCTCAGAGAGATATTTGCACAACCATACATGTAGCAGCATTATTCACAACAGCTAAAAGAGGAAAGACACTCATCTCCATCAACAGATTAATAACATATAAATTATGCTATATACATACAATGTAATATTATTCAAGCTTTCAAAAGAAGGAAGTATTAACACGTGCTACAATAGGAATAAACCTTGAAGACACTATGCTAAGTGCAATAAATCAGTCCAGAAAGACAAATACTCCATGATTCCACATAAATGAGATAACGAGTAATCAAATTCATAGAAATGGAAAGTAAAATGGGGGTTTTCAGGGATCTGGGGGAAGGGAAATGAGGAGTTGTTTAGCAAGTATGGAGCTTTAGTTTTGCAAGATGAAAATGTTCTGAAAATTGGATATACAAGAAAGTGAATGCACTTGACACTACTAAGTTGGGTATTTTTAAATGGTTAACATAGCAAATATTATAGCATATGTATTTTATCATAATTTTTAAAAAATTAAGATGGGAACAAGTGGTACAAACAGGCTATGAAAGGTCTGCATGGAAGTGGAAGACAGTCTGTCAAGGATCCCTTGACAGGGAAATTCCAAATATGGAATCAGCACTTGGGTCAAAATGTAGACTGAAAACAAAGGAATTAACATGATTACCATAATTCTGTATGCATAAAGCTGCACATATGGTCAGCCTATCACAGGTAGAAAAGTCAAATAAAGAGGAAGGGATTTCTGTAGAAATTGAATGGATCTCTTAGGGGAGAACTTGGGTTTCTGTTGTGGATGTTGTTGCCCAAGAGAAAATATCTCCCATGCACACTTATTCTGGAATTTTGATTATTGTCAGCTAGAGAGCTGTCTGCCCCCTCACACCAAGACAGAACTACAAAGTTAACATACCCTCCATATGTAGAGTGCTTCTATCAGTCTCACCACTCAAGAAAGAGGTATACAGAGGAAATTTACATGGAAGTATAGAATCATAAATCCAGACTTCCACTTTTCAAAGTCAAAACCAACATCACAAATAGCAAAGACCCAGATGAAACAAAAAATACAACCCTAGTAGATCAAGTGTTACTATAAGAACAAAGGAGAATTAATCAACAACACTTGAATTGACACTGATAGACTGATACTTCTGCCATAAGATAAGAACAAATGCTATGAAGAAGAATCAAAGAACAAGGAAAAATGCTTAGCAATAAAATTGTGACCACAGAAACAAGTGACTACAGATTTTCCTATTAAGTGGTAGTTTTGGTGATATAGAATTCTATTACTTTTCTGTTGATCAATCATGATACAATGGTATTAAGTGAGTAATAATTACATAATCACAATAATAAAAGATGTTTATCAGTTTTCACAATCAATAGCCAGACAAAAAATAAAAGATAATTACAATTGCAAGCCATAATGGCAACATGATTAACCTAACAATATAAAATAATTACATACAATCTGGGTGATCAAGTAGAGTGATGTGGTAAGTGAAAGCACATTCACGCACATGTTTTCATTCACCCAGCCAGTCTATGTCTTCTGGTTGGTACATTTAATCCATTTACATTTAAGGTAATTAATTATCTATATGCATGATCCTATTACCATTTTCTTAATTGTTTTGGGTTTATTTTCTGTAGGTCTTTTCCTTCTCTTGTGTTTCCTGCCTAAAGAAGTTCCTTTAGCATTTGTTGTAAAGCTGGTTTGGTGCTGCTGAATTCTCTTAACTTTTGCTTGTCTGGAAAACTTTTGATTTCTCCATCAAATGTGAGTGAGCTTCTTGCTGGGCAGAGTATTCTTGGTTGTAGTTTCTTCCCTTTCATCACTTGAAATATCTTGTGCCATTCTCTTCTGGTTTTTAGAGCTTCTGTTGAAAAAGTCAGCAGATAACCTGATGAGAGTTCCCATGTATGTTTTTTGTCATTTCTCCCTTGTTGCTTTAAATCCAGATGCATATCAGAATTATCTTGGAATTTTTTGAAAAATACAAATGCCCAGGTTTTTTTTTTTTTTTTTTCTTCAAAGCTCCAGATATGTTTCTAATGAGAAAGAAAGTGAAAGTGAAGTTGCTCAGTCAGGTCCGACTCTTTTCGACCCCGTGGACTGTAGCCTACAAGGTTCCTCCATTCATGGGATTCTCCAGGCAAGAATACTGGAGTGGGTTGCCATTTCCTTCTCCAGGGGATCTTCCCGACCCAGGGATCTAATGAGAAGTCATGTTTAAAAACAACTGGATTATGATGATCTTTTACTTTCATCTACCTTCACTTCTATTTCATAGTCAGTGCTCCCATTTCATTTATGTCTTCATATTTCAAATTTCTCTATCTCTTGCTTTTTTTTTTTTTTAATGCTCTTTCTCAAGACTTTATCAAGTGTAATGGGCTTCCCTGGTGGCTCAGATGGTATAGACTCTGCCTGCAATGCAGGAGACCAAGGTTCGATCCCTGGGTTGGGAAGATTCCCCTGGAGAAGAAAATGGCAATCCACTCCAGTACTGTCTGAAGAATTCCATGGGCAGAGGAGTCTGACGGGCGACAGTTCATGGGGTTGCAAAGAGTCATGACTGAGCTACTAACACTTTCAACACTTTCACTTTATCAAGTGTAGTAGAAAACCTTTCACATACATATATATATATAAATAGTTTGTTTAATATATATATTTTAGAAAACTTAGGAATATTTGCTTGACTAAAATATTTATGACATTTTGATTCCACTTATTTGACTTTGTATGAATAAAATGCTAGATTTTCAATGAAAAAATAGGTGTGCAAAAAGCAACAATGGTTTACTGTATAAGACAAGGAACTATAGCATATATCTTGAAATAACCTATAATGGAAAATAATCTGAAAAAGAATATATGTGTGTATGTATAACTGAATCAACTTGATGTAAGCCTGAAACATTGTAAGTCAACTGTATTTCAATAAAATATATATAATTTAAGAAAAAATAGAAACAACAGAAAAACTGAAGATAAGGTTGAGAAAATTTCAAAGAATGAAGAACAGAAGTCAAAGTTATAAATGAAAAGAAATGATATATAGAGGTTCAGCAGCAAACAAATGAGTCCCATAGAGATAAAACAAAGAAAATGAAAAGGAAATTTTCAAATAAAACATCAGAAAATCGCCTGGGTTGAAAAAAATTAGAATAAGACATTCTAAGAAGACGCCAGAAAAATAAATAACCAAAACCTCACACAACAATGCAAGAAATGCAAAAAGGCAAGATGGCTGTCTGAGGAGGCCTTAAAAATAGCTGAGAAAAAAAGAGAAGCAAAAGGCAAAAGAGGAAAGGAAAAATATACCCATCTGAATGCAGAACTTCAAAGAATAGAAAGGACAAATACAGCCTTTTTAAGTGAATGATGCAAAGAAATAGAGGAACAACAGAATGGGAAAGACTAGAGAGCTCTTCAAGAAAATTAGAGATATAACAAGGGAACATTTCATGCAAAGATGGGCACAATAAAGGACAGAAAATGCATGGACCTAACAGAATCAGAAGATATTAAGAGAGGTGGCAAAAATACAGAGAAAAACTATACCAAAAAAAGTCTTAATGACCCAAGTAACCACAATGATGTGATCACTTGCCTAGAGCCAGACATACTAGAGTGTGAAGCCAAGTGGGCCTTAGGAAAGAGCACCATGAACAAAGCTAGTGGAGGTGATGGAATTCCAGCCGAGCTATTTCAAACAGTAAAAAATGATGCTGTTAAAGTGCTGCATTCAATATGTCAGCAAATTTGGAAAACTCAGCAGTGGCCACAGGCCTGGGAAAGGTCAATTTTCATTTCAATTCCAAAAAAGGGCAATGTCAAAGAATGTTCAAACTACTGCATAATTTCACTCATTTCACATGCTAGCAAAGTAATGATCAAAATCCTTCAAGCTAGGCTTCAAATAGGCTTCAACAATTTGTGAACCGTGAGCTTCCAGATATTCAAGCTAGATTTAGAAAAGCCAGAGGAACCAGAGATCACATTGGCAACATTCCACTGGAGCACAGAAAAAGCAAGAGAGTTCCAGAAAAACAACTATCTCTCCTTCATTGACTACACTAAACCCTTTGACTGTGTGAATCACAGCAAACTGTGGAAAATTCTTAAAGAGATGGGAATACCAGACCACCTTACCTGCCTCCTGAGAAACCTGTATGCAGATCAAGAAGCAACAGTCAAAACCAGACATGGAACAACGGACTGGTTCAATATTGGGAAAGGAGTATGTCAAGGCTGTATAATGTCACCCTGTTTATTTAACTTATATGCAGAACACATCATGCAAAATGCCGGGCTAGATGAAGCACAAGCTGGAATCAAGACTGCCAAGAGAAATATCAAGAATCTTAGATATGTAGATGACATAATCCTTATGGAACAGGGTGAATAGCAACTAAACAGCCTCTTGATAGAAGTGAAAAAGGAGAGTGAAAAAGCTGGCTTGATATTCTGCATTCAAAAAACTAAGATCATGCCATCTGGTCCCATCAATTCATGACAAACAGATAGGGAAACAATGGAAACAGTGATAGACTGCATTTCTTTGGGCTCCAAAATCACTGCAGATGGTGACTGCAGCCATGAAATTAAAAGATGCTCCTTGGGAGAAAGCTATCAGAAACCTAGACAGCACATAAAAAGCAGAGACATTACTTTGCCAAGAAAGGTCCACATAGACAAAGGTATGGTTTTTCCAGTAGTCATGTACAGATTTGAGAGCTGGACATAAAAAGGGCTGAGCAGCAAAAGAACGGATGCTGTCAAACTGTGGTGCTGGAGAAGTCTCTTGAGAGTCCTTGGATGACAAGAAGATGGAATCAGTCAATCCTAAAAGAAATCAACCATGAATATTCATTGGAAGGACTAATGCTGAAGCTGAAACTCCAGTACTTTGGCCACCTGATGCGAAGAGCAGACTTATTGGAAAAGACCCTAATGTTGGGAAAGATTGAAGGCAGGAGGAGATGAGGATGACAGAGGATGAGATGGTTGGAAGTCATCATTGACTCAACGGACATGAGTTTGAGCAAGTTCTGAGAGATGGGCAAGGTGATGGTGATGGGCAAGGAAGACTAGCATGTTGCAGTTCATGGGGGTTGCAAACAGATGGAAATGAATGACTGACTGAACAACAAAAACAACACCCAACAAGCCCTGACTAAGATATATTTCCAAGAAATGTCTACATATCAATGAAAAAAAAGAAAATCCTAAAAGCATCCAAGTAGGAAAAAATACCCAAACCAGATTAATTATATTCTTTGCAGCCAAAGATGGAGAAGCACTATACAGTCAACAAAAAACAAGACCTGGAGTTGACTGTGACTCAGATCATGAACTCCTTATTGCAAAATTCAGACTTAAATTGAAGAAAGTAGGGAAGACCACTAGACCATTCAGGTATGAACTAAACCAAATCTCCTACGATTATACAGTAGAAGTGACAAACTGATTGAAGGCTTTAGATATGATAGACACATCGCCTGAAGAACTGTGGATCAAGGTTCATAACATTGTACAGGAGCCAGTGAACAAAACCATCCTCAAGAAAAAGAAATGCAAAAAGGCAAAATGCTTATTTGAGGAGGACTTACAAATAGCTGAGTAAAGAAGAGAAGTGAAAGGCAAAGGACAAAAGGAAAGATATATCCATCTCAATGCAGAAGTCCAAAGAATAGCAAGGAGAGATTAGAAAGCCTTTTTAAGTGAATAGTGCAAAGAAATAGAGGAAAACAATTAGAATGGGAAAGACTAGAGATCACTTCAAGAAAATTGGAGATACCAAGCGAACATTCATGCAAAGATGGGCACAATAAAGGACAGAAATGGTATGGATCTAACAGAAGCAGAAGATATTAAGAAGAGGTGGCAAGAATACACAGAAGAACCATACAAAAGAGATATTAATAACCCAAATAACCATGATGGTGTGATCACTCACCTACAGCCAGACATCCTGAAGTGTGAAGTCAGGTGGCCCTTAAGAAGCACCACTATGAACAAAGCTAGTGGAGGAATGGAATTTCAGCTGAGCTATATCAAATCCTAAAAGATAATGCTGTAAATGTTATACTCAATATGCCACAAAATTTGGAAAACTCAGAAGTGACTGCAGAACTGGAAAAGGCCAGTTTTAATTCCAATCCCAAAGAAAGACAATACCAAAGAAAGTTCAAACTACTGCTCATTTCACATGCTAGCAAAGTAATGCTCAAAATTCTCCAAGCGAGGCTTCAACAGTATGTGAATCGAGAACTCCCAGATGTTCAAGTTGGATTTAGAAAAGGCAGAGGAACCAGAGAACAAATTGTCAGCATCTATTCGATCACTGAAAAATCAATAGAATACCAGCAAAACATCTACTTCTCCTTCTTAACTACACTAAAGTTTTTGATTGTGTGGATCACAACAAACTGCAAAAATTCTTAAATAAATGGGAATACCAGACTCCCTTACCTGCTTCCTGAGAAACCTGTATGCAGATCAAGAAGCAACAGTTAGAACGGGACATGGAAAGGAGTTCGTCAAGGCTATGTATTGTCAATTGTCACCCTGCTTATTTAACTTATATGCAGAGTGTCCTACGTACTTAGTTGCTCAGTCGTATCTGAGTCTTTGTGACCCCGTGGACTGTAGGGCACCAGGCTGCTCTGTCCATGGGGATTCTCCAGGCAAGAATTCTGGAGTGGGTTGTCATGCCCTCCTCCAGGGGATCTTCCCAACCCAGGGATATATGTAGGTCTCCCACATTGCAGGTGAATTCTTACTTTCTGAGCCACCAGGGAAACCCTGGTGCAGAGTACATCATGTGAAATGCCGGGCTGGATGAAGCACAAGCTGGAATCAAGATTGCTGGGAGAAATATCAATAACCTCAGATATGCATGTGACACCACCCTTATGGCAGAAAGTGAAGAGGAATTGAATAGCCTCATGAAGGAGAAAGGGTACCATGAAAAAGCTGACTTAAAACCCAACATTCAAAAAACTAAGATCATAGCATCCAGTCCCATCACTTCATGGCAAATAGATGGGGAAACAATGTAAACAGTGACAGACTTTATTTTCTTGGGCTCCAAAATCACTGCAGATGGTGACTGCAGCCATGAAATTAAAAGACGCTTGCTCCTTGGAAGAAAAGCTATGATAACATAGACAGCATATTAAAAAGCAGAGACATTACTTTGCCAATAACGGTCCATCTAGTCAAAGCTATGTTTTTTCCAGTAGTATGTATTGATGTGAGAGTTGGACCATAAAGAAAGCTGAGTGCCAAAGAATTGATGCTTTTGAATTGTGCTGTTGGAAAATAGTCTTGAAAGTCCCCTGAACTGCAAAGATATCAAACCAGTTAATCCTGAAGAAAATCAGTCCTGAATATTCTTTGGAGAGACTGATGCTGAAGCTGAAGCTCCAATCCTTTAACCACTTAATGCAAAGAGCCGGCTCATTGGAAAAGATCCTCATGCTGGGAAAGATTGAAGACAGGGGGAGAAGGGACAACAGAAGATGAGATTGTTGGGTGGCGTCACAGACTCAATGGACATGTTTGAGCAAGTTCCAGGGAATGGTGATGGACAGAGAAGCCTGGCAAGCTGCAGTCCATGAGGTGGCAAAGAGTTGGACACAACTGAGTGACTCAACAACAATAAGGAAAAAATGTCCAAATAACTCACAACAGAAATAAACGTCATGAGCAATAATAAAAATTAGGGCAATGCCTTCAAGCCCTGAGTAAAAAGACTTTTGATCTGTAATTCTATGGCCCACCTTGTTCTCAATTGAGTTTGAGATAAAAACAAGGACATTTTGAAGATGTAAATACTCAGGAGGCAAATGGTCCTTTATCAGGGAGTTACTTAAGGGACAGGAAAACTAGAAAGAGAGTATGTAATCCAAGAACTTATAGGATAATATTGGAGAAAAGAAGAAAGGTAAAATAATGAAATCTCTGGGAGGATCTAGAAAGAAACTTTAAAAAAAGAGAGAGAAAGAAAAAGGCAATTTAAAAAGAGAAGGAGGAAAGAAAGACAGAAGAAAATCTAATATTCAGATATCCTGTATGTTTAATAGTTTATATTAATTTGAAATATTTTAAAGACACATTCCTCTCAAAAAATCATAAAGGAATTTACAAACTACAGGGAAAACAGAACACAATAATAAAATAATTATCACAATAAGAAAGCTTTAAGTGGGTGATTTTAATTAATTAAAATATATTTTATCTTGAAAATATACTCCTTAAAGTAACCTAATACATATTCTGAGATCTTAAACAGAGTGGAATTGTACTTGCTCTTACACTTCAATTATTGTTTGGTTATAGCAGTCTATATCCAAAAATTCCATTTACTTTGATCTTTCAGGACATTTAAAATTTTCTCTTCCAATTCCCATGTGTTTTCTGTATTGTTTCTGCTTCCTCCTGTGTCAGCTCTCTCACTCAACTATTTTTTCAGTATCCCCACCACCAGTTACCATTTTTAACTTTATCTGTCACACTTGTCTGCAAGTAAAGTTGTGAAACAGAGACTTTTCTAGCTACACTGTCATCATCGACAGTACAAAGATTTTATTGGTCAAAAGGTGAGGGAAAATTAGTACATTTAGGCAGTGAGAATTCTACCAATAATACATACTATTATATACTATATACTACAACAAAATTAACCACAGATGTAGATGTATTGTGTTACTTTACAGTTTTTGAAAATCATGTGTCAATATATATTCCTTAAGGTTCAGAATCAAATACCATTCAGTGACATGTCTCTGGTTCAGTGGTTTTACAGACATTATCTCACATATTTATTATATTACAATTATTCTGTGAACTAGATATTATTAATATCAATTTAAAGATTAAACATGGAGGTTTAGCATGATAAAAGAACTTGTCTCAGGCTATAATGCTAAGAAATAATAGATTTAGGGTCCCAATGCAGATCACTTGATTCTGATTCGAGGGCTATTTCCATGTTATCACCCCCTCCAGTAACCTCTCCTCTAACAGGTTAAATTGCCCTCTCAGGATCAGTCTTGCAAGTGTGATTATATATACAACTGCCATCTTGTCCACCTGTCTTAGATTGCTCAAGCCCATTAGCTAAAGAAGAAAGTGTTTATTGATTTTACCAATATAAGAAAAACAAGAAAGTTCATGTATCAAAATGAAGAATAATATTCAGACATAAGTAGGAATTTAAAATTATATCCTTTCGAATTATGGCGCTAGAGAGAACTCTTTGAGAGTCCTTTGGACAGCAAGGCGATCAAAACAGTCAATTCTAAAGGAAATCAACCCTGAATAATCATTGGAAGGACTATGCTGAAGCTGAAGCTCCAATCCTTAGGCCACCCGATGCAAAGAGCTGACTCCGGAAAAGACCCTGATGCTGGGGAAAATTGAAGGCAGGAGGAGAAGGGGGCGACAGAGAATGAGATGGTTGGATGGCATCACTGATGCAATGTACATGTGTTTGAACAAATTCCAGGAGGTGGTAAAGGACAGGGAATCCTGGGGTGCTGTAGTCTATGGGGTCACAAAGAGTGGGACATGACTTAGTGTCTGAACAACAACAAATGGCACTGAGAAATGCTAGAAGTGAGCACTTAATTCTTGTTGACTTAAAACATTCAGGCTTTCATGTAGTATTTTTTTATTCAACACATATTGCCAGTAACGTGAACCCTTGCAAAGAAGCACCAAGATATAAAGCAGCATGTCTCTGAAGTTTCTAGATATACACTGAATGAATAGAGATTGACTTTGTTGCTCTTTATTACAGAGCAGCATCCAAGGACTCAGATTTCAGGAACACAACTTTCTATGGAGGCATTCTAATTTTTAACTCAAGAAACAGAGTCATGAATATTTAGCCTGGTACAATTGATGGGGATTATTAATTTAAGAAGCATATTAGATACAGTAGAATCCAGTTTCAGAACAGCTGTCTGTGAGGTTTGCTCCAAGATAAATCTACATATTAACTGCGAGATGATTTCAATTAAATATGGATGGCATGGCAAGATCTTAAGTGGGAAGGGGCTAATAATGGAAGATTGCTAGAGGCCTTGTCTCTTCAGAGATGTGATTTATACTGATTAATGCTAAGATCAATAGGAAAAGTGTTAAGCATTTTGAGAGAAATGTCTAAGACAAAAGAAACAGAAAGATAAATCTCAAACAAACCAAAATGCTGAATCAGCTGTTAAAGATAGTATATGAAAAGAAATAAGGAAATATCAAGAAAAGAGAGCAAATTTTAAAATTGCAAACAAGATGTTAGGAAAATGATCAAAGAAATCAGTTATAAAATAAAATGTGATATCTACTGATATCTGGTAAAATGTGAGGGATGAAAGGCAATTTTACTTATCGATACATGCTAAAAAACAAGGAACAAAAAAAATGCTTTTAAAAACTACTTTTAAAAAATTAAAAAACTAAAATAAAATAAAAACTACTTTATCTTCAATATAATAAGAGAAATGACACTATCAGAAATGAAAACAAAAAGCAGATCTCCCCCAAACAGTGATATTTGGATTTTAAGGCAGATTTTAAGGTGAGGGGGACACAGAATCCCTCGGACGCTGATCAGGAACAGGTTTCTTGTCTGGTATAGCACTGTATTGAAAGGTTTGTCCCGTGATTCTTTGTTAGTAATGAAATCAAAGTCTGTGGGCTGGGTATGGCATATGGCAGACAATGAGAGAACCAACCTGAAACAGAGCAGCAGGAGAGGTGAAGTTGAAAGAGAAATAGATACCCCATTTCTAGTTGTGTGTGACCTATCCTGGGAGTCTGGGGAGATTTTGGAGGCAAGGCATAGCCAAGGAGAAGAGAGAATCATTCCCAGTTTACAGACAGGGAGTGTACTGGGTGAACACTGCTCAGAGCCACACAGACTCTGAGAGAGCTATGCTCCCCAGCAAAGATTTTTCATTTTTCAATAAGAGACCCAGTGAAGAGATGCTGAAGAAAATAAATCCAGATAGAAATTTAAGGCTCTTCTACCTTTCTTCCCACTGTCAAAACACACTTGAAAACAGCCTCACTCTTTCAAAGAGAAGTAGTAAAGAGAAGAACCAGCTATGGACTTGTTAATAGAAACTGTAAAGCAAAGAAAGGAAAGGCAAATAAGTAAAAGACAGATGACATACACACAGCCCAAGAGAAACTACTTAAGAAATCAGACAAATAGATCTCCATATTCAAGAATATTGTAAACATAATTTTCAAAAGTTAAAAAGGACATCAATTATACATCCACATACTCAAATAACAGTTTCCCCAAAACAAGATAAAAATTTAATTTTTAAAAAATTTTTTTCATTTATTTTATTAGTTGGAGGCTAATTACTTTACAATATTGCAGTAATTTTTGTCACACATTGACATGAATCAGACATGGATTTACATGTATTCCCCATCCCGATCCCCCCTCCCACCTCCCTCTCTACCCGATCCCTCTGGGTCTTCCCAGTGCACCAGGCCCGAGCGTAAGACCAGAAACTATTAAACTCCTAGAGGAGAACATAGGCAAAACACTCCCCGACACAAATCACAGCAGGATCCTCTATGACCCACCTTCCAGAATATTGGAAATAAAAGCAAAAATAATTTTTTTTTAAAAAGGGAAAAAAGTGAATTCACCTCTCTATAATAAAACTATGGAAAAATTATTTTAATTAAACTTTGGAAATTATCCTATTATGCTTAAGCAAATGGAAAAATATTTATTCAAAGAAATTCTAAATACTGGTAAGAATAGTCAGAATTTGAGATACTTGTGCTATGGCCTGCTACCTTTCTACCTACATGGAGTTCAGTGTGACTCCAGCTCACAGTTAAGGGCTACAGTATCTCTCCACTAGGACCAGCCCATCAGTATTTTTCATCCCCTCCCAATAAATTGCAGGTGATTTCAGCCAAAGAATTAAGGGTTTGACTCCTCCCTGAGTAGAGTACTCGACACCAATCATAGGACATAGGCTCTATACCAGGCACAGGAGACAGAGTACTGGGATCCTGATCACTCTCAACCAAATTTACTTATAGAATGAGGGTTCCAGGTCAGGAAAAGCAAGCTGAGAAGACCAGAGGCTAACGTTTCTTCCTAGTCTCCCACTGATAAATCAAGAGTGTTACTCTAAACAAAGAAAGACATTGTACCCACCACTTGTCCTGGAGCGGTGGCTCAGAGATTTTCCCCAGGGGAGAGGTAGGCCATAAGAATAGAGAGGTTCTTGAAGTAGTACGGGAAAGTTCATGCCTGAGAGCACTATCAAAAACAGTGGAGATATTAAATTGGGAGGAGATTCATAGCTTTATGAGAGCAACAAGTAGGTCAGTTAGATCACCAGAGAGAACAAAGGGAAGAGAAGGGAAGAGCCCTCCTGCAGTAAGAACAACCTCAGAAACAAGCCTAAAATCTACTCCTAAAAAAGACTACAAAATTAATTGAATGAGACTGTATGCAATTTATGGTCCAGGGCATTATCAAAAGCAATATAGCATTTTCTCAACAATTATAGAAGAATAAAAGCTGCCCCTTCATGGATCACTGCCTTGTCATGGCAACAACACAAGAGACATTTTTTCCACACACAAGAGATGACTTTACACATGGACATCACCAGATGGTCAATACCAAAATCAGATTGATTATATTCTTTGCAGCCAAAGATGGAGAAGCTCTATACAGCGGAGGTGACAGATTCAGGGATTAGATCCGGTAAACAGAGTGCCTGAAGATCTATGGAGAGAGGTTCATAATATTGTACAGGAGGCACTGACCAAAACCATCCCAAAGAAAAAGAAATGCAAGAAGACAAACTGGTTGTCTGAAGAGGCTTCACAAATAGCTGAAGAAAGAAGAGAAGCAAAAATAAGGGGGGAAAGGAAAGATATACCAAACCAAATGCAGAGTTCCAGAGAATAGCAAGGAGAGACAAGAAGGCCTTCTTCAATGAATGATGCAAAGAAATAGAGGAAAATAAGAGAAGGGGAAAGACTAGAGATCTCTTCAAGAAAATTGGAAATACTGAACATTTCATGCAAATATGAGCACAATAAAGGATAGAAATGGTAAAGACCTAATACAAGCAGAAGAGATCAAGAAACAATGGCAAGAATACACAGAATAACTGTACAAAAAGGATCTTAATGACCTGGATAACCACAATTAATGGGTGTGGTCAGTAACCCAGAGCCAGACATTCTGAAGTGTGAAATCAGGTGGGCCTTAGGAAGCACTGTGGACTTCTCCGAAAGCTCAACTGGTAAAGAATCCACCTGCAACACAGGAGACCCCAGTTCAATTTTTGAGTCAGGAAGATCCCCTGGAGAAGGGACAGGTTATCCACTCCAGTATTCCTGGACTTTTCTGGTGGCTCAGACAGTAAAGAATCTGCCTGCAGAGCATAAGACCTGGGTTCAATCCCTGGGTTGGGAGGATACCCTGGAGGAGGGCATGACAACTCATTCCAATATTCTTGCCTGGAGAGTCCCCATGGACAGAGGAGCCTGGTGGGTTACAGTCCACGGGGTCCTGAAGAGTCTGACACGACAGCTACTAAGCACTGCACAGCACAGGAAACACTGCTGCCAATAAAGCTAGAGGAGGTGACAGAATCCAGAAGAGCTATTTAAAATCCTAAAAATTGAAGCTATTGAAGTGCTGCATTCAATTGTCAGCAAATTTGGAAAAGTCAGCAGTGGCCACAGAATCAGAAAAGGCCATCTTCACCCCAATTCTCAAGTAGGGCACTACTAAAGAAGTAACAGGCAAGTTTGGTTTTTGGGTAAAAATGAGGCAGAGCAAAGGCTAACAGAGTTTTGTCAAGAGAACACACTGGTCACAGCAAACATCCTCTTCCAACAACAAAAGAAATGACTCTGCACATGAACATCAACAGATAGTCAATACTTTAGTCAGACCAATTATATTCTTTGCATCTGAAGATGGAGAAGCTCTATACAATCAAAAAACAAGAATAGGAGCTGACTGTGGCTCAGATCTGGAGAAAGCAATGGCACCCCACTCCAGTACTCCTGCCTGGAAAATCCCATGGATGGAGGAGCCTGGTAGGCTGCAGTCCATGGGGTCGCTAAGAGTCAGACACGACTGAGTGACTTCACTTTCACTTTTCACTTTCATGCATTGGAGAAGGAAATGGCAACCCACTCCAGTGTTCTTGCCTGGAGAATCCCAGGGATGGCGGAGTCTGGTGGGCTTCTGTCTAAGGGATCGCACAGAGTCAGACACAACTGAAGAGACTTAGCAGCAGCAGTGGCTCAGATCATGAACACCTTATTGCAAAATTCAGATATAAATTGAGGAAAGTACGGAAAACCAATGAGCCATTCAGGTATGAACTAAGTCAAATCCCTTATGATTATACCGTGGAAGTGACAAATGGATTCAAGGGAATAATCTGATAGAGTGCCTGAAGAACTATGGTCAGAGTTTTGTAACATTGTACAGGAGGTGGTGAACAAAATAATCCCCAAAGAAAGAAATGCAAAAACACAAAATGGTTGTCTGAGGAAACCTTACAAATGGCTGAGAAAGAAGAGCAGCAAAAGACAAAGGAGAAAAGGAAAGCTATACTCATCTGAATGAAGAGTTCCAAAGGATAGTAAGGAAAGATAAGAAAGCCTTCCTCAGTGACCAATGCAAAGAAATAGAGGAAAACAGTAGAATGGGGAAGACTAGAGATCTCTTTAAGAAAATTAGAGATACGAAGGGAATGTTTTATGCAAAGATGGGCAAAATAAAGGACAAAAACTGTACAGACCTAACAGAAACCAAAGATGTTAAGAAGAGGTAGCAAGAAAACACAGAAGAACTATACAAAAAAGATCTTAATGTCCTGCATAACTACAATGGTGTTTTCACTCATTTAAAACCAGATATCCTGGAGTGTGAAGTCAAGTGTGGGCTTGAGGAAGCATTACAACAAACAAAGATAGTGGAGGTGATGGAATTCCAGCAGAGCCATTTCAAATCCTAAAAGATGATGCTATTAAAAAACTGCATTCAGATGTGAAAAGAGACAAAGAAGGACACTACATAATGATCAAAGGATCAATCCAAGAAGAAGATATAACAATTATAAATATATATGCACCCAACATAGGACCACCACAATATGTACAGCAAATACTAACGAGTATGAAAGAGGAAATTAATAGTAACACAATAATAGTGGGAGACTTTAATACCCCACTCACAACTATGGATAGATCAACTAAACAGAAAATCAACAAGGAAACACAAACCTTAAATGATACAATGGACCAGCTAGACCTAATTGATATCTATAGGACATTTCACCCCAAAACAATCAACTTCACCTTTTTCTCAAGTGCACACGGAACCTTCTCCAGAATAGATCACATCCTGGGCCATAAATCTGGTCTTGGAAAATTCAAAAAAATTGAAATCATTCCAGTCATCTTTTCTGACCACAGTGCAGTAAATTAAATCTCAATTACAGGGAAAAAATTGTTAAAAATTCCAACATATGGAGGCTAAATAATACGCTTCTGAATAACCAACAAATCATAGAAGAAATCAAAAAAGAAATCAAAGTATGTATAGAAATAAATGAAAATGAAAACACAACAACCCAAAACCTATGGGACACTGTAAAAGCAGTGCTAAGGGGAAGGTTCATAGCATTACAGGCGCACATCAAGAAACAAGAAAAAAGCCAAATAAATAACCTAACTCTACACCTAAAGCAATTAGAGAAGGAAGAAATGAAGAACCCCAGGGTTAGCAGAAGGAAAGAAATCTTAAAAATTAGGGCAGAAATAAATGCAAAAGAAACTAAAGAGACCATAGCAAAAATCAACAAAGCTAAAAGCTGGTTTTTTGAAAAAATAAACAAAATTGACAAACCATTAGCAAGACTCATTAAGAAACAAAGAGAGAAGAACCAAATTAACAAAATAAGAAATGAAAAGGGTGAGATCACAACAGACAACACTGAAATACAAAGGATCATAAGAGACTACTACCAGCAGCTCTATGCCAATAAAATGGACAACTTGGATGAAATGGACAAAGTCTTAGAAAAGTATAACTTTCCAAAACTGAACCAGGAAGAAATAGAAGATCTTAACAGAGCCATCACAAGCAAGGAAATCGAAACTGTAATCAGAAATCTTCCAGCAAACAAAAGCCCAGGACCAGATGGCTTCACAGCTGAATTCTACCAAAAATTTAGAGAAGAGCTAACACCTATCTTACTCAAACTCTTCCAGAAAATTGCAGAAGAAGGTAAACTTCCAAACTCATTCAATGAGGCCACCATCACCCTAATTCCAAAACCAGACAAAGATGCCACAAAAAAAGAAAACTACAGGCCAATATCACTGATGAACATAGATGCAAAAATCCTTAACAAAATTCTAGCAAACAGAATCCAACAACATATTAAAAAAATCATACACCATGACCAAGTGGGCTTTATCCCAGGAATGCAAGGATTCTTTAATATCTGCAAATCAATCAACGTAATACACCACATTAACAAATTGAAAGATAAAAACCATATGATTATCTCAATAGATGCAGAGAAAGCCTTTGACAAAATTCAACACGCATTTATGATTAAAACTCTCCAGAAAGCAGGAATAGAAGGAACATATCTCAACATAATAAAAGCTATATATGACAAACCCACAGCAAGCATCACCCTCAATGGTGAAAAATTGAAAGCATTTCCTCTGAAATCAGGAACAAGACAAGGATGCCCACTCTCACCACTACTATTCAACATAGTGTTGGAAGTTTTGGCCACAGCAATCAGAGCAGAAAAAGAAGTAAAAGGAATCCAGATAGGAAAAGAAGAAGTGAAACTCTCGCTGTTTGCAGATGACATGATCCTCTACATAGAAAACCCTAAAGACTCTTCCAGAAAATTACTAGAGCTAATTAATGAATATAGTAAAGTTTCAGGATATAAAATTAACACACAGAAATCCCTTGCATTCCTATACACTAACAATGAGAAAACAGAAAGAGAAATTAAGGAAACAATACCATTCACCATTGCAACAAAAAGAATAAAATACTTAGGAGTATATCTACCTAAAGAAACAAAAGACCTATACATAGAAAACTATAAAACACTGATGAAAGAAATCAAAGAGGACACAAACAGATGGAGAAACATACCGTGTTCATGGATTGGAAGAATCAATATTGTCAAAATGGCTATTCTACCCAAAGCAATCTATAGATTCAATGCAATCCCTATCAAGCTACCAACGGTATTTTTCACAGAACTAGAACAAATAATTTCACAATTTGTATGGAAATGCAGAAAACCTCGAATAGCCAAAGTAATCTTGAGAAAGAAGAATGGAACTGGAGGAATCAACCTGCCTGACTTCAGACTCTACTACAAAGCCACAGTCATCAAGACAGTATGGTACTGGCACAAAGACAGAAATATAGATCAATGGAACAGAATAGAAAGCCCAGAGATAAATCCACAAACCTATGGACACCTCATCTTTGACAAAGGAGGCAAGGATATACAATGGAAAAAAGACAATCTCTTTAACAAGTGGTGCTGGGAAAACTGGTCAACCACTTGTAAAAGAATGAAACTAGAACACTTCCTAACACCATACACAAAAATAAACTCAAAATGGATTAAAGATCTAAGTGTAAGACCAGAAACTATAAAACTCCTAGAGGAGAACATAGGCAAAACACTCTCCGACATAAATCACAGCAAGATCTTCTATGACCCACCTCCCAGAATATTGGAAATAAAAGCAAAAATAAACAAATGGGACCTAATGAAACTTAAAAGCTTTTGCACAACAAAGGAAACTATAAGTAAGGTGAAAAGACAGCCCTCAGATTGGGAGAAAATAATAGCAAATGAGGAAACAGACAAAGGATTAATCTCAAAAATATACAAGCAACTCCTGAAGCTCAATTCCAGAAAAATAAATGACCCAGTCAAAAAATGGGCCAAAGAACTAAACAGACATTTCTCCAAAGAAGACATACAGATGGCTAACAAACACATGAAAAGATGCTCAACATCACTCATCATCAGAGAAATGCAAATCAAAACCACAATGAGGTACCATTGCCAGTCAGGATGGCTGCTATCCAAAAGTCTACAAGCAATAAATGCTGGAGAGGGTGTGGAGAAAAGGGAACCCTCTTACACTGTTGGTGGGAATGCAAACTAGTACAGCCACTATGGAAAACAGTGTGGAGATTTCTTAAAAAACTGGAAATAGAACTGCCATATGACCCAGCAATACCACTTCTGGGCATACACACTGAGGAATCCAGATCTGAAAGAGACATGTGCACCCCAGTGTTCATCGCAGCACTGTTTGTAATAGCCAGGACATGGAAGCAACCCAGATGCCCATCAGCAGATGAATGGATAAGGAAGCTGTGGTACATATACACCATGGAATATTACTCAGCCGTTAAAAAGAATTCATTTGAATCAGTTCTAATGAGATGGATGAAACTGGAGCCCATTATACAGAGTGAAGTAAGCCAGAAAGATAAAGAACATTACAGTATACTAACACATATATACGGAATTTAGATAGATGGTAGTGATAACCCTATATGCAAAGCAGAAAAAGAGACACAGAAGTACAGAACAGACTTTTGAACTCTGGGGGAGAACGTGAGGGTGGGATGTTTTGAAAGAACAGCAAGTATATTATCTAGGGTGAAACAGACCACCAGCCCAGGTGGGATGCATGAGTCAAGTGCTCGGGCCTGGTGCACTGGGAGGACCCTGAGGAGTCGGGTGGAGAGGGAGGTGGGAGGGGGGATCGGGATGGGGAATACGTGTAACTATATGGCTGATTCATGTCAATGTATGACAAAACCCACTGAAATGTTGTGAAGTGATTGGCCTCCAACTAATAAAATAATATTTAAAAAAAAAAAAAAAAAAAAAAAAAACTGCATTCAGTATGTCAGCAAATTTGGAAAACCCAGCAGTGGCCACAGGACTGGAAACAGTTTTCATTCCAATCCCAAAGAAGGGCAATGCCAAAGAATGTTCAAATTACCACATAATTGCACTCATTTCATATGCTAGCAAGATAATGCTCAAACTACTTCAAGCTAGGCTTTAACAATATGTGAACCGAGAATTTCCAGGTGTACAAACTGGATTTAGAAAAGGCAGAGGAGCCAGAGATCAAATTGACATCCTTTGGATCATAGAGAAAGCAAGGAAATTCCAGAAAAACATCTACTTCTGCTTCATTGACTATACTAAATCCTTTGACTATGTTGTTGTTACTGTTCAGACACTCAGTCATGTCTGACCCTTTGAAACCCCATGGACTGCAGCACAGCCAGATTTTCTGTCCTTTAGCATCTCCTAGAGCTTGCTCAAAAACTCATATCTATTGAGTTGGTGATGCCATTCAACCATCTCATCCTCTGTTGTCCCCTTCTCTTCCTGCCTTCTTTTTTTCAGAGCAACAGGGTCTTTTCCAATAAGTCTACTCTTCACATCAGGTGGCCAAAGTAGATCACAAAGAACTGTGGGAAATTCTTAAAGATATGGAAATACAAGACCACCTTACCTGCCTCCTGAGAAATCTCTTGAAGGTCAAGAAGCAATGGACATGGAACAGTGGACTAGTTCAAAATTGGAAAAGGTGTACATCAAGGCTGTATATTGTCACTCTATTAACTTATATGCAGAGTACATTATGCGAAATGCCAAGCTCAGGCTGAAATCAAGATTGCCAGGAAAAATATCAGTAAACTCAGGTAAGCAGATGACTCCACTCTAATGGCAGAAAGCAAAGAGGAACTAAAGAGCCTCTTGATGAAGGTGAAAGAGAATGAAAAAGCTGGCTTAACACTCAACATTCAAAAAACTAAGATCATGGCGTCCAGTCCCATCACTTCATGGCAAATCCATGAGGAAAAAATGAAAGCAATGACAGACTTGACTTTCTTGGGCTCCGAAATCTTTTCAGATGGAGACTACAGCCATGAAATTAACAGATGTATTCTCCTGGAAGGAAAATTATGACAAACATAGATAGCATATTAAAAAACAGAAATATCACCTTGTTGACAAATGTTCATGTAGCCAAAGTTATGGTTTATCCAGTAGTCATGTACAGATGTGAGAACTGGACCACAAAGAAGACCGAGGGATGAAGAATTGATGGCTTTTGAACTGTGGTGCTGGGGAAGACTCTGAGAGTCCCTTGAACAGCAAGAAGATCAAAGTGGTCAATTCTAAAGTAAATCAACCCTTAATATCCCTTGGAAGAACTAATGCTGAAGCTGAAGCTCCAATACCTGGCCACCTGATATGAAGAACTGACTCATTGGAAAAGATCCTGATGCTGTGAAAGATTGAAGGCAGGAGGAGAAGAGGACAACAGAGGATGAGATGGCTGGCTGGTATCACTGATCTAAAGTTCATGACTTTGAGCAAACTCCAGGAGATAGTGGAGGACAGGGAAGACTGTCATTCTGCAGTCCATGGGGTTGCAAAGAGTCAGATACTACTGAGCAACTGAACAACAACAAAAGAATGTTCAAACTACCAGAAATTGCACTCATTTCCCATGCTAGTAAAATAATGCTCAAAATCCTTCAAGCTAAGCTTCAACAGTACATGAACCAAGACCTTCCAGATGTACAAGTTGGGTTTAGAAAGCACAGAGGAACCAGAGATCAAATTTCCAACATTTGCTGGATCATAGAGAAAGCAACGGAATTTCAGAAAAAACATCTACTTCTATTCATTGACTATGCTAAAGCCTTTGACTGTGTGGATCATAACAAACTGGAAAACTTAAAGAGACTGGAATACTAGACCATCTTATTTGTCTCCTGAGGAACCTGTATGCAGGTCAAGAAGCAATAGTTAGAACCAGACATGGAAGAATAGACTAGTTCCAAATTGAGAAGAGTATGACAATGCTATATTGTCACCCTGCTTATTTAACTTATATGCAGAGCACATAATGCAAAGTGCTGGGCTGGATGAATTACAAGCTGGAATCCAGACTGTCGGGAGAATTACCAACAACCTCAGATATGTAGATAGTAGCACTCTAATGGAAGAAAGAGAAGAAGAACTGGAGAGCTTCTTGATGAAGTTGAAAAAAGATCATGAAAGAGCCAGCTTGAAACTCAATATTAAAAAACTAAGATCGAGGCATCTGGTCCCATCACTTCATGGCAAAAAAAGTGGAAAATGTGGATGCTGTGAGAGATTTCCCCTTCTTGGGCTCTAAAATTATTTTGAATTGTGATTACAGTCATGAAATTAGAAGACGATTGCTTCTTGGAAGAAAAGTTATGACAAACCAAGACAGTGTATGAAAAAGCAAAGACACCACTTTGCTAATAAAGGTCCATATTGTCAAGGCTATGGTCTTTCCAGTTGTCATGTATACATGTGAGAGTTGGGCCATAAGGAAGACTGAGCACTGTGGTGCTGGAGAAGACTCTTCAGATCCCTTGGTCATCAAGGAGATCAAACCAGTCAATCCTAAAGGAAATCAAATCTGAATATTCATTGGAAGTACTGATGTTAACCTGAAGCTCCAATAATTTGACCATCTGATGGGAATAGCCAATTCATTGGAAAAGACCATGATGCTGAGAAAGATTGAGCGCAGATGGAGAAAAGGGCAACAGAGGATGAGATGGTTGGATGGCATCACCAATTCAATGGACATGAACTTGGGCAAACTCCTGGGAGATGGTGAGGGACAGGAAGACCTGGCATGCTGCAGTCCATGGGGTCACAAAGAGTGGGACGTGACTTGGTAACTGAATAACAAAAACAAGGCTTCACACTGGGAGTAGGGGGAATAGACTTTACCAAAACAGACCAGCCAAGTCACTAAACAAAGAAACACTCAAACAACAACTCTGGAAGAGAATCAATATCCAGAGTTGCTAAAATATGTTATCTAAAATGCCTGATTTTTAACAAAAAATTATGAAACATGCATAGAAAACAGGAAAGTTTCTTTGTGAGTACCCCCAAACAAAAGGGGAGGAACAGGCAACAGAAGCTACATGTAAAAGGGTCCAGATACTTGACTTAATAAAAACTTCCAACGTTTTCATAAATACACTTATTTTAAGCATATTTATGAAATGTATATAATAAATATACATAATTTAACTGTATATAGTATATTAATGTGTGATATAGATTTTAATATATGAATTACAATGTTGAAAACCACACTTGACACAAGAAAAAATACCAAAAAATCATAATCTTAAAACGGCATATGAAGTTGTACTTATGACTATTTTTTTCCTCTGCAACTTCCCTCTCCCCTTACCTTGCACATAGAGTGATATCTATAGATTTTCAGGTGTGTCCAGGTTTCCAGCACTGCAAAGGAGTGAGCATACCTCCTCTTATTCAGCCAGTCAACTGAGGTGGTGGATTGTGAAGATTAATGATTTAATACGGGGATTGTGCTTAGACCAGTCCTCTGCACACAGAAAGTACTCAAGTGTTAGCCATTGTTATTATTTATTGGATGCCCATTATTTACAAAGGGGCTTTATGTGGTTCTTAGACAGCAGTCTTCTAAAAACTTACAATGTAGTAGGAGAGACAGGACATGTACATAGTAGCTAGAGTTACTGTTTTTTAAAAATTTTGATGATACCTTCAGTATAAAAATCTTCAAATTCTTATCAGGCATCTAGTGGTCTACCTCTATCTACCAACACAGTCACATCTTGCCCCATCTTGTACCACTTTATCCTTTGTTCTCTTAATTATAGCTATATTGGATTATTTCATTTTCTGGAATGCAAACTCTATTAAGAGAAGGAATTTTCTTTTGTTTTGTTTAGTGATGAAACTCCAGCACCTATGACGTCGTCTGGCACACAGGAAAAGATCTATCTATCTATCATTTGTCATTGTAGAATAAATGCCAGTGTTAGCATTTGCAACTCTCTCGGCTTGGTGGGTAAAGAATCTCCCTGCCAATGCATGAGAGGTGGATTCAATATCTGGGTCAGGAGGAACCCCTGGAGGAAGAAATTGCAACCCACTCTGGTATTCTTATCTGGAGAATCCCATGGACAGAGAAGCCAGGCAGGCTACAGTCCATAGGGTCACAAAGAATCAGCCACGACTGAGCAACAAAGTACAAGCCCCTGGATGTACAGGACTGCCTGATGAAATCGCACTAAATGAAGAGGAAAAGATTAAAAATTGACTTACATATCGCTGATTCATGTCAATGTATGACAAAACCCACTACAATATTGTAAAGTAATTGGCCTCTAACTAATAAAAATAAACGAAAAAAAAAAAGGAAAAAAATTGATAGAATGACGAGGTCTATTGCATATATGTAACTGAATTCTCTGAAGAAGATAATAGGAAAAAATCAAGTAAAAATAAGCAGAGATAGAAGAATACTTTTCTAAGATAAAGTAGACATGAATTTTCTGTTCAAAAAGACATGCCATCTTCCAGGAAAATACAAGCATCAGTAGTCATAAATGGAATAGTTAATAACTTCAAGGAAAATGAAATGATAGGATGGGCATCCACATTCTCTAAACCCAATAAAAGAAAGATATAGTTTAAACATAAAGGTATTACTCATAAAACACTTCAATTTAAATTTTAAAAATAATTTCTAAATAAATTAGGATAAAGAGGAACTCATAACTGGGTTTCTAGGTAGCAAAGTATGTGCATGCATGCTTAGTTGCTCAGTCGTGTCTGACTCTTTATAACCCCATGGGCTGTAATATAGGACCTCACAAGGCTCTTCTGTCTATGGGATTTCCCAGGCAAGAATACTGGAGTAGCTTGGCATTTCCTCTTCCAGGGGATCTTCCCTACCTAGCAATCAAACCCACATCTACATTTGCAGCTGGATTCTTTTACCACTGAGCCACCTTGAAAGCCCACTGGTGAAAAGATAGACAATGATTAACAGAATCAAATTTATATTTAAGAAATAAACCCACACATCTATGGTAAGTTGACTTTGTTCACAGGTGCCAAGCCCATTCAATGGAGGAAAGAATACTCTTTTCAACAAATAGTTCTGGGACAACTAGATATCCAAATTCAAAAGAAAACAATTTCTTACCTCACAGTATATAAAAAAAAAAATTCAAAATGGATCAAAGGTCTATATATAAAAGTCAAAATTATAAAACCCTTAGAAGAAAACATATGGTTAGTCTTCAAGACTTTGGATTTGGCAATGGTTTCTTACATATGATATCAAAAACACAGGCAAAAAAAATTTTTTTAATTAGTGAATTTCATCAAAATTAATTAAGTTTGTGCATCAAACAATATTATTAGGAAAAAGCATAGAATTAGAGAAAATATTTTAAACAACATATGTGATAAGATTCTAGTATTCAGAGAATATAAAGAACTCTTCAGTTCAGTTCAGTTCAGCTCAGTTGCTCAGTCATGTCCAACTCTTTGTGGCCCCATGAACTGCAGCATGCCAGTCTATCACCAGCTCCCAGAGTTTATGCAAACTCATGTCCATTGAATCGGTGATGCCATCCAACCATCTCATCCTCTACTGTCCCCTTCTCCTCCTGCCTTCAATCTTTCCCAACATCAGGGTCTTTTCAAATGACCAGTTCTTCGCTTAGGGTGGCCAAAGTATTGGAGTTTCAGCTTCAGCATCAGTCCTTCCAACAAATGCTTAAGACTAATTTACTTTAAGATGGACTGGTTGGATCTCCTTGCTGTCCATGGGACTCTCAAGAGTCTTCTCCAACACCACAATTCAAAGCATCAATTCTTCAGTGCTCAGTTTTTTTTATTGTCAAACTCCTACATCCATACATAACTACTGGAAAAACCATAGCTTTGACTAGATGGACCTTTGTTGGCAAAGTAATGTCTCTGCTTTTCGTCTAGGTTGGTCATAACTTTTCTTCCAAGGAGCAAGCATTTTTTAATTTCATGGCTGCAGTCACCATCTGGAGTGATTTTGGAGCCCAAGAAAATAAAGTCTGTTCACTGTTTCCACTGTTTCCCCATCTGTTTGCCTTGAAGTAATGGGACCAGATGCCATAATCTTAGTTTTCTGAATGTTGAGTTTTAATCCAACTTTTTCACTCTCTTGTTTCACTTTCATTGAGAGGCTCTTTAATTCCTCTTCACTTTCTGTGATAAGGGTGGTATCATCTGCATATCTGAGGTCATTGATATTTCTCCTAGCAATCTTGATTCCAGCTTGTACTTCATCCAGCCCAATATTTCTCATGCTGTACTCTGCATATAATAACACTTACAATTCAACAATTACAAAAAATGGTCAAAGAATCTAATTTTAAATTAGGGAAACAACTTTAGACGTTTCATCAGAGAAGATATACAATGGTAAATAACATATGAAAAAATGTTCAATATTATTAGTCATGAAGAAAATACAAATCAAACCCACACTGAAATACCATTTCCAATACATTAGAATAGCTAGAAAATAATGGCAGACAAAAGCAAGCATTGGTGAGAAGTTGGGGGAATTGGAACTCTCGTACATTTGCCAGTGGGAATGTAAAATAATGTCCCTTCTGTGGAAATATTTTGGTGGTTCATCAATAAGTTTAACATACAATTATCATATGACTCAGGCATTCTACTTCAAAAAGAATTGAAAACAGATGTTCAAACAAAAATGTATTTTAATGCTAGCAACCACAATATCCACAATAGTCAAAAGGCGAGAACAACCTAAATGTCCATCACTCAATGAATGAATAAACAAATACCCATATAATAGAATATTTTTCAGTCATAAAAGGCAATGAATACAGATATATACTACAACATGGATGAAAACATGCTAACTGAAAGAATCCAGATACAAAAGGCCAATTGTATGATTCCATTTCTATGAAGTAGTCAGAAAAGTTTATCCATTGAGGTCAGAAGGAAAGTTACAGAAGCCTAGGCAACTTTCTGTTGTCTATTTTCCTTTTTTACAAAATCAGATTTTTGGAGTAGGTTGTACAAAATGTCCCTTCCAAGTCTAGCACTTGTCATCATTATATGAGTTAGCATGATTGTCATTAACAACAGTTTCTTTTTTTCTTTTATTTAAGAAAGTAAGATTGCTTCACACAGAAGTTCCATTTCATGTTCTCAACCTCAAAGAAATGCTGGAGGTGTGAGCAGATTGGAAAGATGAATCTCATCCATTATTAGGTAATCACTAGGCAGAGTAGTTGGTAATTTTTCTCATATGGTTTCCTCTTCTTCACTTATACAAGTGCTTCAAATAATCATCTCTCTCTGTCTCTCTCTCTCTCTTTATCTCTCTCTCTCTCTCTCTCTCTCTCTCTCTCTCTCTCTCCTATACATATATGAGATTTCTCCAACAACACCTATCATGGTACAAAGAGAGTTCTAGACTTAGGCAAAGAAGATCATATACCTCAATTTCACCCCCATATTATCAAACTCTCAAACAAAATGCTGGCTTTCATCAAACATCGAATGTTCATTTTTGCTGCCTCTTGGGAGAATGACCTAGTTTGCATTTGTGATGAAGCCATGTTAAGAGCTTGTGCCTCCCCTACTTTCACTTTTCAAAGGCTCTGTTACTCACCCCACTCCACAATAGCTCTCATTTCCAACCCATTAATTCTGAGACAACTTTACAAAGCCACATGCTGAAGACAGAAAACAACAGTCCAGCTTCCTCTTTGCTCTTTGGACAAAATAAAATAGAATCATCACAGAGGGTAGAAAAACCACATGAACTCAGACCGCCCAAATGATCCAGGGCATCCCAGACGACCTGAAACCAACAAGAACCATACGACACTGGTTATTTATAAGACGCTGTCAGGAAAACAGCCATCTAGAGATCCTGAAGGAGCCCGAACCCCCTCTGCTCCCAGCCCAGTGCTTCACTCCACCATGTCCTCCCACCATTGTTTTGTGCTGAATGCATACAGCTCATGAGCTTTTCATCGGCTCTTAAATTCACTGCTGCTCAAGCATGAAATATCTTTAGGTTCCATTAAAAAAATAAATGTGCTAACAAGCTGTTAAACCACATTTTACAACAAACACATCAAACTGATGACTTAGCTTCAAAAATATGAAGTAACCGGTATAATAAAGGCTTTGTAGAACTTGGGTAAATGAAGTGATTACCTCACAGTGAGAGAAATCTGTGGGGCACATCCATGTAATCAAAAAAATAAGTTCCTGATCCTCAGAGGAGAATTCAAAACACTCTGCCTTGCCTCCCAACAGTCCTGAGCCCAAAGGGTTTGGACAGGAGGAAAAACAACAGAGGTACAAAAAATAAAAAAAAGCAGCAGGCGGGGGTGGGAGAAAGAAAGAAATTCAGTCAGTCCTTTGATTAACAAGACTTCTTGCTGGACTTAAGTACAAACAGCTGCCTGGACTCCAACAGCCAAGCCTAAATCTAAACACTCCACTGTTTACATAACCCAAACTTAATCAAGCGACCATATAATCCACCAATTTAAAGTATCCCTAAGAGTTTCAATGTAATGTTGGTTTTCTCACAAGCCAGTCCATCAACAAGCAGTTTAAAAATGCCAGGTATTCCTGCCTCAATCTTGCAGCATCTCTCGCATGCTCATACTGCAGAGCTATTCAGGGAGAATACTTAGATGATTTGGCACTATAAACCACTTCCTGTTATTCTTCTGTTGGCATAGTGCACAGTATTTGTTTAATAAATCCAAATTCCAGATTGTATTATTTTAAGCTTGGTTTGATAGGGTTTAACATTACAGCAATATCACTTATCAGTATGGAAATACATTTCTTTATTCTTCTATGGTTTTCATTACCATAAAGGATGTGCTCTGAGATGGACAGTTGACAGTGATTTTCATGAGAAATAGAATGACAGAAGGGAAATTATGAGAAAGACATTGAAAAAGAAAAATGCCCATGAGGTTAAACTGAGACGAAAAGTCAAACGCCAAGAGACCAGTGATATAACCTAAATGAGAGAAGCCAGCTGGGCTCTAGAGTAATGGAATAAGCATAGAATATTCAGGCAAATAGGAGTTCATATACTCCATTTAAAGAAGGTCTATGCTGCCCAGCTCTAATGCATTTTGAAAAACAACATCTGTTCAGTTCAGTTCAGTTCAGGCACTCAGTTATGTCTGAATCGTTGCAACCCCATGGACTGCACCAGGCCAGGCTTCCCTGTTCATCACCAATTCCCAGACCTTGCTCAAACTCATGTCCATGGAGTCAGTGATGCCATCCAACAATCTCATCCTCTGTCATCTCTTTCTCCTCCTGCCCTCACCATTCTTCCCAGCATCAGGGTCTTTTCCAATTAGTCAGTTCTTCACATCAGGTGGTCAAGTATTGGAGTTTCAGCTTTAGCATCAGTCCTTCCAACAAGTGTTCAAGACTGATTTCCTTTAGGGTGGACTGGTTAGATCTCTTTGCAGTCCAAAGGACTCTCAAAAGTCTTCTCTAACACCACATTATCAATTCTTCAGTGCTCAGCTTTCTTTAAAGTCCAACTCTCACATCCATATGACTACTGGAAAAACCATTGCTTTGACTAAATGGGCCTTTGTCAGCAAAGTAATGTCTCTGCTTTTTAATATGCTATCTAGGTTAGTCATAGCTTTTCTTCCAAAGAGCAAGCATCTTCTAATTTCATGGCTGCAGTCACCACCAGGAATGATTTTGGAACCCAAGAAAACAAAGTCTGTCACTGTTTCCATTGTTTCCCCATCTATTTGCCATGAAATGATGGGACCAGATGCTATAATCTTAGTTTTCTGAATGTTGAGTTTTAAGCCAACTTTTTCACTCTCCTCTTTCACCTTCATCAAGAGGCTGTTCAATTCCTCTTCACTTTCTGCCATAAGGGTGGTGTCATCTGCATATTTGAGTTTATTGGTATTTCTCCTGGCTATCTTGATTCCAGCTTGTGCTTCATCCAGCCCAGTATTTCTCATGATGTACTCTGCATATAAGTTAAATAAGCAGGGTGACAATTTACAGCCTTGGCGTACTCCTTTTCCTATTTGGAACCAGTCTATTCTTCCATGTCCCATTCTAAGTGTTGCTTCTTGACCTGCATACAAGTTTCTCAGGAGGCAGGTAAGGTGGTCTGATATTCCCATCTCTTTAAGAGTTTTCCACAGTTTATTGCGATCTACACAGTCAAAAGCTTTGGTGTGATCAATAAAGCAGATGTTCTTCTGGAACTCTCTTGCTTTTTTGATGATCCATCGGATGTTGGCAATTTGATCTCTGATTCCTCTGCCTTTTGTAAATACAGCTTGAGCATCTGGAATTTCACAGTTCGCATACTATTGAAGCCTGGCTTTGAGAATTTTGAGCATTACTTTGCTAGTGTGTGAGATGAATGCAGTTGTGCAGTAGATTGAACATTCTTTGCCATTGCCCTTCTTTGGGATTGGAATGAAATGACACCTGTATTGAGATTTAACTCATATACTATGAATATATACTATTAACATATAAAATATACAACTCAATATTTAACATAAATACATAAACATAACAAAAAATTCATACAAACATCACCTCAATAGCTTTTATAACATTTGCATCCCCCCAAAAAACCCTGTACTCTTTAAAATCATTCCCCATTTCCCTCCAAACACCCTAGCCCTGGATAACCATTAAGCTGTATTCTGTGTTTATAGATTTGTCTATTCTGGACATTTCATATAAATGGGATCTTGTAATATGCTGTCTTCTGTGGCTGGTTTCCTTTGTTTATCACATTTTCAAGTATTCTAGTCAATTTTTGCCTCGTATATGATCCCAATGTAGCTAGATCTTCCAAGTTTTGAGAAAAGTTGGAAATCTGAGATACTAGCATGATTTTTCCCAGTGTTTCCCACTAATTCAAATCAAATGCAAACTGTGAAGTCTTCCCCATAGCACAAACTAAACAAATAGGTCAACAGGTTGAATTCACACATGGGACACCATTTTATTTCTTTTGGGGTTCTGGGACAGAGGGGCAAAAAAATTGATTAAAGATAGTTAGGTTAAGATTAAAGAAAACAAGAAAGGGTCAAACTAACCTAGGCAAGGAATGAAGATGGAAGGTCTGGGAGAGGGAATCAGACTTCCAGTATGGCAGAGAGAGTCACAATCTGAATCTGGTCAGCAGCCCAACAGATTTCTCCACCTCCCACAACCTTAGCCAGATTTCTCTGGTTCTGCCCTGAAAGCTGATGTTTGGGATGTGAGAGAGTGAATTCACTGTGTCTGCAGTACTCATGGGTCCAGAAAGAGTTAATTCAGAAGATTTTGAGAATCTAGCACATAACAGGATAACTCATTGAGATACTCATTTGTGTTTCTCATTCTCTCTCTCAATGTGCTGGTGTGCAAGCACACACACACACAACAAGAACAATAGCAAAAACCTCTAGTTGACCAGGCTCTTTCTGCTCTCTTGCCTTCAGGGATGTTTAGGTTTACATGGTGGCTTGAAAGGAAGCTCTTCCAGATCATCTCTCTAATTATCCTTATAAAATCTAAACTCTTGAGGTAATAATGTTAGACGTTCATTACACAGAGAAAGGGAAAGAAGAGAGAGTTCCTAAATAAGGGAGAGGCCAAAGGAGTGGAGCCTCCTTCCCCAGACTGGCAAAGGGAGCTAGTTGGTGGGCAACAGGAGTGATCCATGACAACCACATGCTGAGACCATCATGAGAAGACCATAGAGGAGAATGGTTGCTTACTTAGAAAGACTGAAGCTGAATATTGGGGTTACTAATGTGGGTAAAGAATTCTATGTTTAAGGAATTCCCTGCCAAGTCTGTGGTTAGAATTCAACCCTTTTAATGCAGGGGACTGGGTCCAATCCCTGGTTGGGGAACTATCCTGTAAGCCACACAGCATGGCCGAAAAGAAAAAAAAGAAGAACTCTATGATTAAATGTATTACAGAAGGAGCAGAAGTGTGTCTTTCAAGACCCATGAGGTCTTGGCCGGATAAGGACACCAGCAGTGATCGTTATGGTCTGGCGATAAGAAGTCTCTTAGTTCTACTTCTGGATTAATATACAGTTTCCTGGGAAGGTTACTTCAATAGTATCAATAATACTATATTTGATTTGATGAACATCTATTTTCCAAGGAATAGAATTTCCATATCGTAGGCCCACAAAATTCACCCCACTGTCAAGATTGAGTTCTTCACAGGCAACCTTCGGGATATAGACAGAAACTCTGTGTGTGTTTGGGAAAAGAAACTGTGACCAGAACCATCTCTGAAAGTCTGTCACTTTCTACAAGATGACCATAAATCTAGCATCAAGGACACAATGATTTTCTTTGCTATTTATGGGTTTTACTTTCTTTAGGAATTTCCTCTTGCAGACTTGCACTGAGTTTAACTTGGGTAAAATTCAACTACGTTTTAAGAGTGTTTATTGTCTGCAAATAATTGTGTAGGATAAGGTCAAAGAAGGCGTGAATTTTGCCCCCAGAGAAGTCACAGTGAGGCAAGAACTGTATACATTTCACTACAACTTGATTAGTGGATACCATTAACACTAGCCAAGTGCTAATAAGTTGCGTTACACTAGAAAGAACCTGGAATACTATCCCCAAATAAAAATCTTACCAAGTAATTTTTAAAAGCTTATTAAACTTAACTATTAAAATTCCTTTCATAAGAAAGGATTGGAATTATTGTTATGGACAAGTTAAGCAATAAAATTAATTGAGTTGAAAGAATAGCTATATATCTTTAAAACATGTAGGTATAGTATATAGCTTCACTGTAAGAATATATTAAACAAATATCATATATAGCTCATGCATGAATCTAGAAAAATGATTCAGAAGAACCTATTTGTAGGTCAGGAATCGAAATGCAGACATAGGTAATGGACATGTAGACACTGAGAGGGAGGAGTGGGTGGGATAAATTGGGGGATTGGAATTGGTATATGTGCATTGCCATGTGTAAAATAGGTAGCTAGTGGGAATCTTTTGTATAAGGCTGGGAACTCAGCTCAGTACTCTGTAGTGAGCTAAAAGGATGAGGTGTAGTGGGAAGTGGGAGGGAGATCCAAGAGGGATGGGATATATATATACATATAGCTGATTCACTTTGTCATATAATAGAAACTAATACAATATTGCAAACCAACTATATCCTCCCAAAAGAATATATTGAACATTGACTAAACTTTAATTAATATAGAATTATAATAGAAAAACTTAACAAATGATAAAATGTAGAAATTGCAGAGGCCATAGTCTCTGGATACAACAGGTTTTTTATGAAAGTTTAGAATTAAATTTAAGAAAGTAGGGAAAACCACTAGGCCATTCAGGTACAACTTAAATCAAATCCCTTATAATTATACAGTGGAAGTGATAAATAGATTTAAGGGATTAGATTTGATAGAGTGCCTGAAGAACTATAGATGGAGGTTCATAACACTGTACAGGAGGAAGTGATCAAAACTATCCTAAAGAAAAAGAAATGCAAGAAGGTAAAATGGTTCTCAGGAGGCCTTACAGATGACTGAGAAAAGAAGAAAAGTGAAAGGCAAAGGAGAAAGAGAAAGATATATCCAAGTGAATGCAGAGTTCCAAAGAATAGTAAGGAGAGATAAGAAAGACTTCTTAAGTGAACAATGCAAAGAAATAGAAGAAAACAATAGAATGGGAAAGACTAGATATCTCTTCAAGACCATTAGAGATGCCAAAGGAACATTTCATGTAATGATGGGCACAATAAAGGACAGAAACAGCAAGGACCTAACAGAAGCAGAAAAGATTAAGAAGAGGTGGCAAGAATACACAGATGAATTGTACAAAAAGGTCTTAATGACCCAGATAACCACGATGGTGTGGTCATTCACCTAGAGTCAGACACCCTGGTAGGTGAAGTTAAATGGGTCTTAGGAAGCATTACTAGGAACAAAGCTAGTGGAGGGATGGAATTTCAGCTGAGCTATTTCAAATCCTAAAAGATGATGCTGTTAAATGCTGTACTCAATATCCCAGCAATACTGGAAAACTCCACATTGACCACAGGACTGGAAAAAGTCAGTTTTCATTCCAATCCCAAAGAAAGGCAATGCCAAAGAATGTTCAAACTACTGTACAATTGTACTCATTTCACATGCTAGCAGGATAATCTCAAAATCTTTCAAGCTAGGCTTCAATAATACTTGAACCAAAAACTTCTAGATGTATAAGCTGGATTAAGAAAAGACAGAGAAAGGAACCAGAGATCAAATTACCAACATCCATCGGATCATAGAATAAGCATGGGAATTCCAGAAAAACATCTACTTCTGCTTGATTGACTATGCAAATCCAACCGTCTCTTCCTCTATTGAACCCTTCTCTTCCTGCCTCTGTCTTTCCCACCATCAGGGTCTTTTCCAATGAATCTTCTCTTCCCTCAGGTTTCCAAAGTGGATCATAACAAACTGTGGAAAACCCTTAAAGAGATGGGAATACCAGACCACCTTCCCTGTCTCCTGAGAAACCTATATGCAGGTCAAGAAGCAACAGTTAGAGCCAGACATGAAACAATGGATTTGTTCAAAATTGGGAAAGGAGTACATCCAGGCTGTATATTGACACTCTATTTATTTAAATTCTATGCAGAGTTCATCATGTGAAATGCTGGGTTGAATGAATCACAAGCTGGAATCAAGATTGATGGGGGAAGTATCAACAACCTCAGATATGCATATAACAACATCCTAAAGGGAAGAAGAACTAAAGAGCCTCTTGATGAAAGTGAAATAGGAGAGTGGGAAGAGCTGGCTTAAAACCCACCATTCAAAAAACTAAGATCATGGCATCTGATTCCATAACTTCATAGCAAATAGATGGGGAAACAATGCAAACAGTTTTTCCACAAAATGACAGATTTTGTTTTCAAAATCACTGTAGATGGTGACTGCAGTCACGAAATTAAAAGATGCTTATTCTTTGGAAGAAGAGATATGACAATACTAGACAACATATTAAAAAGTAGAGACATCACTTTGCTGACAAAGGTCCACATAGTCAAATCACATACAGATGTGAGAGTTGAACCATTAAGAAGGCTGAGTGCAGAAGAACTGATGCTTTGGAATGGTGGTGTTGGAGAAGACTCTTGAAGTCCCTTGGACTGCAAGGAGATCAACCTAGTCAATCCTAAATGAAATCAACACTGAATATTCATTGGAAGGACTAATGCTGAAGCTGAAGCTCCAATACTTTGGCTTCCTAATGTGAAGAGTCAATTCATAAAAAAAAAAAAAAAAAAAAAAAAGTCCTGATTCTGGGAAAGATTGAGCGCATGAGGAGAAGGGGGTGACAGAGGATAAGATGGTTGGATGGCATCACCAATTCAATGGACATGAGTTTGAACAAATTCCAGGAGTTAGTGAAGGACAGGGAGGCCTGACATGCTGCTGTCCATGGGGTTGCAGAGAGTCAGAGATGACTTAGTGACTGAACAACAACAGAAATCAAAAGCATTTTCCAAATTAAACCTGGTCAATGAACGAGATCGAAACTGTAATTTGGAATATGAAAACAGTGGAACTTTAGTGGGAAATTAATATCAGTAAATGCACTGTATGAAAACATATAAATCTGGATTACTACCTTATAATATATACTAAAAATTATTTTGGAATGATTAAAACTCCAAATGCAGAATTGATGTGAAAGAAACAAAGGAAGATAGAAGTGAATATTTAGTTCATCACAAATTGGAGGAGATTTTTCCAAGTAAGAAAATAAAAAGAAGAAACCATTTTAAACTGGATTATTTTTGTTTATAATTCTTTTATTTCTTTATATTTAATTTCTTTTAATTTTCTTTAATATATTAGTAAAAAAAAAGGACAGAGTTAGCATCCTAAAATATACAAAATGTCATACAAACTAGCTAAAAAACCATGAATGTTCCAAAGGAAAGTACATAAAAACTGGTACAGACATAAAGAGAAACATCAATAATCAAGAAACATAAGAAAAATCACTAGTTCTGAAATCAAATTCAAATCAAGACAAGATGGTACTACATACCAAAAACCAAGCTGGCAAAGATTTTCTTTAAATGGCTCACCTGGATAGGAAATGCACATTCTAACATGGACAATTAATGGTTGCATGATTTGCATAATTTTTCTACAGGACAATTTAATGACATAAATCAAAAGCCTTAAACATGTTTACAATTTGTGTTTAAAAATTCACTTTTAAGAAAATAATCCTAGGTCTATACTAAGATTTATGTAAAAAGCTATATATTATTATGTAATTTATTATAGCAAAAAAATAAATAAATCTAGATAACTGAAAAAAGGGGATTTATTTAATTTTCATGGATTTAATAAAAGACATGCATATAATTGATATAGTTATTAATACCATTTTATAGAAGAATACATGATAATGTAACAAAAATGCTCAAGATGTAAGTTAGAATACAAACCCTTAACAAGATCTCAATTTTGTTTAAAATAAACATAAAAGTTTGCATTTTGTAAATAAAAAGACTAGAAAGATATACATCGGATATCTGTAGATAAAGACTAGGAAGATAAACATTAGCATCTCAAAATGGAGAAAAGATTGGAATAATAATTAATGTTTAGTTTCATATTTTTGTATATTTTATATTTATCTATATACACCAGGGCTTCCCTGGTGGCTCAGAGGGCAAAGAACCTGCCTGTCAGTGCAAGAGGCATGAGAGACTTGAGTTCAATCCCTGGGTCAGGAAGATTCCCTGAAGAAAGAAATGGCAATCCACTCTATTATTCTTGCCTGGAGAAACCATGGACAGAGGAACCTGGTGGGCTACAGTTTATGTGGTCACAAAGAGTCAGACCTGACTGACTAACACATATATACAAAATATTATCATATGTGTGTGCATTTTTTCAGATATATCTCTATATATACCAAAGTTTCCTAATGCATATACTTTACTATGATTTTATCACTTAAAAATTTACAAAGAAGATACTATTTAGGAAAGATGAAAATCATTACAATACTATCAAAACTTTAAGAAACAGTCAAAGTTTGACTTGGAGAAAAATGTATAATATTAATTATTTTTTAAAATAAACTTCAAAATGAAAATCAGTGAAATATGAATTCAAAGCAAATAAAAAGAATAAGCCCTACCTAAACACCAAAAGAAAAAGAGGAAAAAAGAAAAGATGAAGCAGAAGTCAAAAAATTCAAGAGAAACAGAGTTAATAACTACAAAAACTTCTTTGAAAAAGAAAGCAGATTATTCCTATTCTATCCTATTCCATTCATCTCCATTTTTTTAAATTAAGGGATGCTTAGAGTCAATTTAATTTTTTAAATTAATTTAACTGCATTTTTCTCAAATTTTATTTGACAATTGTCTAATCTACAGAAAAGCTGAAAGAATAGTACATGAAGGCATGAACCCAGATGTATGCTCATTGATGACTTCTCTGAGGGCATCTTCCACTCCTTGAGAGTCTCCCATTCTCTGATTCTGTAAGCTTTGAGAAAGAAGGTAGAGTCAATGGCCTCCACAGTGTGGTAAGTCAAATGGAGACCTCTGAAGGGAGCTGATATTCCAAAAGGCTCCAAGAATTTCCATAGATAGAGTTTCAAGTATTATGAGATCACAATCAAAAATCACAAAACATGTAAAGAAATAAAGCACCACAAGCAGAGAGTTAGCAAGGAAAACACACACACACTTACATACACACAGAATCTGGCCTATAAAGATGAAGGATGTTGGAGTTATCAAGAAAGAAAACATATATATATATATATATTTAAAGCTTAGAAAAATATAAGGTTGTATCAAAATTGTGATCTGGAGTAAGTGACCAGCTAAAGTTGAAGAAGAAACAAAATAGTTATAAAAATGGAAAATATTATCACTCAAATCAGAAAACTAAAGAACACATTGACTAATCAGAAAATAAATTAACTAAAGCATGAATTAAAAAAAAATCACCAAGAATGCAATAGAGAGAGGTAAATGGTCAGAAAAAGGAAAGACCTGCTAGGACATAGGGAAACTAGAATGAAAAGTCTAACATGCATTTGACACAAGTCCCAGAAGGATATATTAGAAAGGGTGAGAAAGAAGTAATATTCAAGAAATAAAATCTTGTACATGTCCAAAATAAATGAAAGACACATATCTTCAGTTTCATGAAGCTGAGAGTATCCCAAGAAGGATAATTAAGTGAAATACACACCCAGATCTATCATAGTTAAATTGCAGGTCACTGAAATTAAAGACTAAAGCAACTGGGGGTGGGTGGGGTGTACTGTGGGTGGGAAAGAAAGTTCATCTACAAAGAAATGACAATTACACTCCCACCTGGTTTCTCAACAGTGCAACAGAAACACAAAGCAGAAAGACTTTTATCTTCAAACTGCTGAGACAAAGTATCTGCCAACCTAGAATTGCTTTCAAATACATCTTTTTTTCAAAAATGCCTCCACATGAAGCAGCAGTCAGGAAGTCCGACTCACACTGGACTTGGCAAAACAAAGAATAAGCTTTCTTTGTGTTAAGGAATTGAAATTTGCAGTTTTTTTGACTGTGGTATGCCTAACCTATCTTAACTGATACATAAAACATTTACTACTGACAGCTCCTCTACCCTAGGAAGACAGAAAATGAATCCAGAGGAAAAGACTGCAAAATGTACTAGGAAAATTAATATAATGATTTTTCATAAGTAGGAGGCAGCATTTGAAGAAGAAGGAGGAAGAAGGAGAGGAGGAAGGGGAGAATTTTGTCTATATTTACATGCACTATAAAACTATAAATAATGGCAATAGTTTGCAGTAGAAGCAATAATCAACATAGTAGTAATATGAAAATGTGTTGAATATTCTCCCTTTGCCCTCCCAGACCTACTTTTCACCGTTCTTCAACTTGCTAGGGCCCTCAAGAGTCTGACCTTTAAGCATCAATATCTCCCTTTCCCTCCTGTTTCTGGTTAAGTTCAAGCAATGCGAGGCACCACTGGAAATCCAGGTTAGGGCATTTATTCTCCCCACTATGTACCTGTCACACTCTTAGTGGCCAGTTGGTCTGACCCTTTATGGAAGATTCAGCTTCTGTTATGGTGTCCTGTCCTTTACACTTTCTGTACTCAATAGTTACTCCCATCCCTTGCCCTTAAGTCCCAGATATGGTAACCTTCCCTACTTTTACCAGCCCTGAGGTGCTCCATCACATTAAGTTTCATTGTGCCTGTGTATACCATTATAGACACTTCCCTTATTACACTCTCTTCACTGACCACATTTAAGTACACCACGGGCTTCTTGTCAGGACCCTATCTGATGCAGGTACTCAGGGGTTCTTAACTGAGACCTCAAAGCACATTGGGCGATGTCTGGAGACATCGATGATTATCACAACTTGGGGAATATCATTGGCTTCCAGTGGATAGAACCTATGGAAGCTGCCAAACATCCTACAATGCACAACAAAGTATGATCCAAGCCAAAATGTCAATATTGCCAAGGTTGAGAAAATGCTTATTAACTGAAAATATGGCTAAGGAACAGCACAAATCTATGACAGAAATAAATGTTCAACAAAAGATATTAGGGGCAGTTAGAGTTTAACCATTTTAAGCAAACAAATATAACTTTATATTACATATCAAAGTAAATTTCAGAGTGATTCACAAGGTCACAGACTTCACACAATGAGAACTCTAGAACTTTATCACAAAACTCAAATCTAAGTTTTAGTTACTATAACTTTTTATTAATTTACTCATAATTATAGGCATCTGTTACTTAATGTCAGCTGTCTTCCCCAAAATCAGATATTCTGTGCAAGTGTTAATTGTTCAGTTGTGTCCAACTCTTTGTGACCCATGGACTGTAGCCCGCCAACCTCCCATGTCCATGGGGTTCTCCAAGCAAGAATTCTGGAGTAGGTTGCCATTTCCTTCTTCAGGGTATCTTCCCAACCCAGAGATCGAATCTGGTCTCCTACATTGCAGGCAGATTCTTTACTGTCTGAGTCACCAAATATTTAAATGTAAAAATATATGTTCATATCAATCTGAAATCCCCAAGCATAGTAAAACATAGTAAAATGCCTATATGTACATAACAAACTATCATGTCAGATGGAAATACTTTAAAACTGGCTTCCAGTCTCAAAGCAATTCATGATCATTAACAAGCAGTTTCTGTGCTTGAAGTGGTCCAGCCTCTCCTAGCTCCAGAACCTCCATCAACCTTGTGGATATGTGGTACAGTTTCTAAAATGCCCAGACATGCTTCTGCCATTATACCAACTGCATCTGGAATATAATTGAAAACTTCTCTTGTTAAATATATTGTTAATGTTATATAGAGCTTTGGGAATGTAAATACAATTTTTCTTAAAAGCAGTCACCTGAAAAATGTATTGAGAGATTTGTATATCCTGTGACTGTTAAAAATCAGGAAAATACTAACTAGGCATAAGGCATTCTGTGGATTACAATTGTTCACCTCCTGGTTCAGTATCCCACTGTTAGCTAAGGCAGTCAGTTCCAACAGATCAGAAGCAAGTGGGACAAGGAGTCCCTCTGGATGCCAGGTCATGGCATCTAATAGTCCTCACACTATTAGAATTGCAGTACACTCTGGGAATTTTCTTGGCTTTTCACTTGTAAAAGAAAAGATCCCAGGTACAATGTGCTTTATCTTCAGAGCCAATTCATCAGAACAATGATAGGGGCTGTCTGTGGAGCTGCAAAGGGTACTTGAGCACCTGCATAGGAGAGAAGGACTAGAAGAAAAATATTACACAGGACTCCTTCTGTCACCATTTGATAATCTAGCTAAACATCAAATTTCTGGGTTGTTAGAATACTGCAACAGAAGCATCAAGCTTCATATATTAACACAACAAACCAGTGAGCTATTTCTGTTTACTCTAAGACTCATGCCCCAATATTTTCTCAATTATCACATAATTTCATCTTCTTTTTACCTTTTTGATCAGTGCTATATTTAGATTTGATGGGTTTTTTTTTAATGCCTTCAATGCCCACATTCACCTATTTTGTGATAAGGGGCCTGGAGCTCTCAATGCATTAGAATCTTGGTTCTTGTGGTTAACTAACTAATCCAGCGATGTTAATTTATCTTTGCTTTCACTTGACATGTAGTTTGTCAGATTGGATCCAAATAGTCCCCTTAGTCAACCTGAGGTGATCTATATCTGTTAGGCCAATTTCTCCTCCAAGGAAGGTCATTCCTAGCTGAGTGTAATAAACCAGGGCTTTGTAACAACCAAGAGGGGTGGGGTGGGGAGGGAGGTAGGAGGAAGGTTCAAGAGGGAGGGGACATATGTGTACCTATGACTGATTCATGCTGTTGTATGGCAGAAACCGACACAATTCTGTAAAGCAGCTATCCTTCAGTTAAAAAATTATTAATTTTAAAAAGTCAATCAAAAAGTGTAGCTCTCTGTACATAATTATTACCTGAATGATGATTCTTAGCTTGTTTATATCATATTGCCACTTATTCATGAGTTTTTAAGTAAATTTAAAAGGTTGCTGACCAGCATTTACACTTTTAAAATAACTGAACTTTCCTCGTGGTGCAGGGATTAAGAATCCACCTGCCAACGCAGGGGACATGGGTTCAATCCCCAGTCCAAGAAAATTCCACACGCCTCAGAGATCAACTAGGCCTGTGTACCACAACTACTGAGCCCACGCTCTAGAGCCTATGCTCCACAAGAGAAGCCATGGCAATGAGAAGCTCAGGCATGACAGCAAAAATAGCCCCCGCTGTGATTAGAAGAAGCCCAGGCACAGAAACGAAGATTCAGTGCAGCCATAAAAATAAATTAAATAAAAAATAAAAATGAAGTAGTATTGAAAACATCAAATTGCATTCAAGGACTAAGATGAACATTAACTCAAGAAACCTTCGTTTCAGCTTATACACACTCACACACATGCATACCACACATACACACACACATAATGTATTACATAATGCATAATACACACACATATGTAATATAAATATAGAAAGCATTTTAATTCTAGATTGCAATTACAGAAATTTTGAAAATCACTAATCCTAATAATTTCTTTTTTATTTTCTTCTACACTTTATTACAATACTATGATGACGATACACTTCCCCACATTTTCAACTGATAAAGAGATTCCTCCAGCAAACATGCACTCCACTTCTGACAAACATTGTCCATAACATGACTTGTAGATACTATGTGCTCAATAAATATTAAAGAATTTGTAGTTGAATAGAAGTTACAAATCTAGTCAAGTAGAGATTTGGGGAAAATTCTGACTTTTAAGGTTAGTATTTTACTTACATAAAATATTTTCTGGATATCCCTGGTCTTACATGAAAAGATAATGAACAAATAATAGCAAAACCTGGATTAAATAGTACCCAATTGGTTCTGGTCCATGGGGTTGCAAAGAGTCAGACACGACTGAAGTGACTGAGCACATCACAGAGCACATATGCCAGATATTATGCTGAGTATTTTGCATATATTCTCTTTTCAAATCTTCATGATATCCTATGAGATAAATATTACTTCCTCCAAGATACAGATGGGATGGCAGATTTTAAAAGTTCAGCATATCCAAGAAGGTCACTGAGCCAATACATTGTGAAGTCAGAGTCTAACTATTCTGAGTCCAGGGAGCCCTTTTGTTAACTAGAATGTGACACTGCCTTAACCAGTATGCAAACTTCTTTAGACCCATTCCTTTGATACTGCCATCAATTTAATCTAAATAGCTCATTCTTATCAAATATACTCCCACAAGCATCATGCTATTAATTTCACAATGTCAATAAAGAGTTACTTTCTTTGACTTGTAAGTAGTGATGCTGAGGCTTTCAGAAAGAAAAAACATAATAGTGCCTGATTATACTTTATCTGAATCACATCCTTTGTTTTCTACCTCTCATTTCTGTCCTCTTCATTGGAACATCAAACATGCCAAATTTATTTATATATATATATGTTTATTGGAAACATTATAAATATTATGTTGTGAAGAATAAAATATTAATGAGGCAAAAGTGCTTTTAACATGCTAACTTTGAAAAAGTTTTGACTTCTAGGCCATCCATAAAGCATTTCCCAGTGTGAAACCTCAGTTTTTTAGAAGACCAACTGCTAGCAATAGAAAAAATGATCGATTAAAATAAGAATATTATGAAAGACAAAATAAATCTGGGATCAGTTGGTTGAGGTTTTTCCACAGTATTTCAAATGTTTCAGTAGCAACAGAAGTTAGGTAAACAAACGACAGAAATGTACCTTACTCTTAAAATAATCTAAACAATTATGACTCAGAAAAGAGTCATACTACAGACTTCAAGAAAATGTTCTTGTGGCTGAGAAGGTTACAGAATCCTGAGCATCATTAGGAAAAGCATCGGAAACAGACCAGAAAATGTTATCTGTCTCATCTGTGGAAACACGGTTTACCCACATTTGGGGTCATAGGTATCATTTGGTCACTATAGCTCAAAAAAACTGAGAATTGGTGCAGAGACAGCCAGAGAAAGGCTGTTAATATGGACAAGGAGTGTCTTTATGAGAACAGACTAAGAAATAGTATTCTTAAGTCTGAAAAAGACAAAAACTGTAAAGGAATATACCAAAGACTCTAAAAGTATGATGTGTTTGGCTAGCAGGAACACAGTTTACCATTAACATTGAAAATATTTCAGAGTAATAGAGAAAAAAAGTCTCTGTGATTAACAAGCATATCATGTTTACTATCCCAAGAGATGCCAAAGATCACAAAAATAAATAATTTCACAAGATTACTTTGTTGATAACAGCATGAATTGAGTCATAGGTCAAGAAGCAATTAGTTTGTAGATAGTATATATGCAACAGATTACTAAGTGTGGGCGAGAGGTTGCTGGCCCAGGTTTTTTGTTCTAATATTGGCATGAAAAGTAATCATGGAATTGCTTCCATGAGACATTCTTTCTTACTATTAGTAAAAACAGAAACTATACTCAGAGAAGAGAACTAAGCCAACTAAATAAATTAACAAGCCTTGAGTTATCAAGGTCCTTCTGAGGGCTTAAGCCCTTCCACCAAACCAGTGAGATCTACCTGTAACTAGATGCAGCAAGCTTGGATGCTCCCTTTTCAACTATCATTCAGAATTATATCAATGGATCAGTCACACAGAAGCATACTAAAAGGCCATCTGGTGAGCTGATTGTGTTGGAACCACCTGTGGTTCCCAACGATGTCTGCTCACTTCTGTTCATGTTCACATTCTCTTCATTCCACTGCTCATCTCTCAGTGAAAGTATGAAAACTATAACTGGTATATTCAGAGTCTTTCATAGTATTATAAAATCTATCCCCAAAGAAAATTCATAAAAGAGGCCAAGGAGATACATTGCTGATGGATCAATTAAACAAGTGTCACTATGTCTTGACTTATGGGCTAACACTTTTTTCCACAGTCCAGAGGACTGAAAATCTTGAAGATAGAGTCAATGATCAATTTATTGTTAGTTGACTTCCTCTGTAACCTGAACCACTATTGTTCCAATAGACATTTGATGAATTGAATTAAGAAAGGTTAGAAATGAAGCTAGTCAGAAAGTGTAAAGGGGAAAGAATTGCAGAGAAGCTATGAGACAGGAGCAGGACATAGACACAAGACTAGAATGGAGTTGCATAAATTGTTTAGCTTTGCACACTATTTTAAATGAGTCCTCTTGTCTTTTGAAGATCATCTGCTGGTAGTTAAGCACCTGTTTAATTTCAAACATCCCTCAGTAAAACAAAACTCCTGATTTCAGGGGTTGAGTGTTAGCTCTTGCTATCAAACAGAAGGAACAAGCCCACTTGAGGAGAAATCATGAAATTGGCTAATGTCTACAAGTTCTCTTCATTATGCTGTGATTAAAATGACATCTCCAGAGGTGGACTTGTTTGTTTGTAAGATTGTTGCTTTAATTTGGCCATTACTTCTAAAGTTTCCAGGGAAAAACCTCTAAGGGTAGTTTCCCCCTTAAATATAATGTGTTTCATTCTTTTAAACATTTATTGCTACTAGCCCTGAAATCTGGTTTCTCTATTATTTGGGGAATGGTTGGCTGTTTCCCAAGAAGGCAGTTTGATGACTGCAGGACACCAACTACCCAGAATGGTTCTACTGGGTAATTCAGTAAGTGCCAGGCATTCTCCCTCAAGACTATTAAACGTGAACTTTGCGTTCTAATATAACTGGACAGAAGCTATTTTAATAGTGGACCTTTAATAGTGAAAATTGCAGCCACACAAATGGAAGAGACTGACAATGCAATAACCATTTATATTTAGTTTTGAAACAAGTCACATGCTTATTTCAAATAAATTGGCCTGATTAAGATCGCTTGGGAAAGGGGCCATAGAGGGATAGAAAGTAAAAGATCTCAGGAGGATTCTAAGGCATGAAACCAGATCTCAATCCACTAACTATGCTCTTAGGGGAGCACAAATGCAGTAGGTTACATTCCCAGATATTTCAATCCTTCTGTGATATTTCCAGTGTTTTAGCCCATCAACTTACCATGAAAAGTTCTTGCTGAGGAAAAACACTGACTGATGAGACCACTGCCCCTCTACTTGTCAACCTACTTTACAAAGTAATGACCTACTGAAATGTGACAAGCCCACCCAAAGAAAGTCAAGGCAGCCATCTTGCCTTAATGAATCTATGGGACCTTGAAATAATATCATCTGGAATGCTCTGAATTTACTCTATAAACTTTATCACAGTTTCCTTAAAATTTGTGGGTAAATTATTCCAATCTTCAAGTTAAAATACAAAAAAATTTAAAACACAAGTAATTTATAATACATATATCTAATTTCTACTTCAGTTCAAGGTAGCAGCTTAAGATTTGTCTTCACAACAAGCAACTCTATGAGGTAAGATTATTCATAACTTTATTAATATATATGAAGCAACCAAGGGTCAGAGATATTAAATGATTTGCCCAGGGCCATGCAACTAATTAATAAAGGCTTGGGATTTGACTCCATATTTATTCTCACCATCAGAAGAACTATTGATTCTTGTCAATGAAGACCTTGGTATGAAGTTCATTCCTAACAATTTAGGATTCCTTTTGAAAAATGGTGGCCTCTCCAAAGTGGTCTATCCATATTTGACTGCCCTTGGCAATAACAAACAATATTTTAAAAAATTTTCAGATGTTTATTGAGTCCCCACTACTTTAAAGGCACTGTTCCTGGCACTACATTCAGTGCCATGTAGGACACTGTCCAGACTTAAAGGGCCTATGTGTGTGTGCTAGTTACTTAGTTATATCCAACTCTGTGCAATTCTCCAGGCAAGAATACTGAAGTGGGTTGCCATTTCCTTCTCCAAAACCCAGGGATTGAACTCACATTTCCTACTTCTGTCTCCTGCATTGCAGGTGAATTCTTTTTCCACTAGCACCACCTGGAAAGCCCTAAAGGGACTATGAAAATTATCAAATCCAAACATCATATTTTTTTTTATATTAGATTCTTCAAAATTCAAGACACTAGATTTCTGGCTTTTAGTCACAAAGCTAGTTTGTTGTAGAATTGAGACCAGAACTTCTGAAATCTAGAGCAGAGCTTCTTTGTGATACAGTTTTGGAAAGTCAAATATAAATCTTTGCCTTGAGGGAACTTACAGTCTAAATGAGAAAATAGAATTCAAAATCATGTAATGCACAAATTCAAATTCCAACAACAAACAATTCTACTCCTCAGTATATATCTCAAAAAAAACTCCACTAATTCAAAGATACATACACCCCAATGTTCATAGAAACATTATTCACAATTACCAAGACAGGAAAGCAACCTAAGTGTCCATCAACTGATGAATGGATGAAGAAAACAGGGCATATATACATATATACAATGAAATATTACTCAGCCATAAACAAGAACAAAATTTTGCCATTTATATAAAGCATTGTGAATGGGTTTGGTGGGAGGGGCATTATGCTGAATGAAATAAAAAGACAATATCAAAGACAAATACAAGCATTGCTCACATGTGTAATCTAAAAAAATACTGAACACAAAGAAACAGACTCACAGATATAGAGAACAAACTAGTAGTTACCAGTGGGGAGAAGGAAGGGAGTAGAAAAAATATGAGTAGGGAAGTAAGAAGTACAAGGTATTAGGTATAAAATAAGCTACAAGGATATATTGTCCAACATGGGGTTGTAGTCTATATTTTAAAATAACTATAAATGAGTATAGTCTTTAAAAATTATGAATCACTGTTATACACTTGTAACTTACATAATATTGCACAGCAACTATACTTCAGCTTAAAAAGAACAAATTATTTGGAGAATTCCAATTCTACCTAAAAAATAAAATTTAAAAATTCCAATAAAGATATCAAGGTAAGCTGTCACAAGAGTACCTTATGGCTGAATAAGTATTAGGATTCAAAAGCGAAAATTTAGTGTAAGCTAGACAGTCATCCTCAAGGAGAAAGAAGATAAACTTGATCATGTGGAAAGTCATTGGTGGAAGATAAATGGGAAATTGTTCACCTGGTGGAAATTATATATTAATAAGTAAAAGCATAGAAGCAGGAAGATTAAGACAGAATGAGGATCCAAGTAGAACCTCTATGAGCCTCCTATACTTGATAATTACATGTATGTTCTCCAATCTACCCGGTTTCCATAGGTTCTATCCACCAGTGAACTCTAAATCATTATAGTACCTGGTACATATTAAAGAGTTCTACATTGTTTTTGATGAAGGAAAGAAGAAAGAGAGAGAGGAAGGAAGGAGAAAGAAGTTAGAATTACAGAATGAATAACACCAGACAAGATAACAAAATAGTCCCCTTAGGATAAAAAAAAAAAAAGATAAAAAAAAAAGTAAAGGACCTCACTCACTCTCTGCTCACATCCAAAGTTATCAACAGTTCCCAAAAAAGCACACCTAGAGCCTGCTACCAGCACAGTACTAATAACAGCCTATTTATCAGTCCATAACATCATCTAGTAATGGTAAATTGCTTCAGATTGCAGACGGCCTTCACCAGCTAAAAGGCCCTTTCCAATTTGAGGCAGGGGAGAGGTGTTCACAAGAAGGAGGAAGGAGTTGGAGGATGCAAGTTAATGAGAAATTTTTTCAAACATCCATATACACTTAGTGATAAAATGCTTCTACGCTAGCATCATTTTCTGTACAGACAATGTAACTTTTCTTAGATCCACACAAAATTGCTGCCAGGCTGAATATCTAAGCTAATCTAATGATGCATCCCCTCAGCAGGTGAGGGACAAGCTGAACAGGAGCTAATCAGGCATAATGGAAAGCTGAGTCTATGAAGTGGTCCATGGTTACCCATGTGGTGGCATCCTGTCAAGACCAGGGCTCTGGCGGCATAGTTCTTTTCTAGAGCAGTTCATTGATAGGCACTTAATGCCGAACTATGCTGAAAAGATAGTCTCAGTGCTGAGTTATGCTAAAAAGTTGATAAAGTTTAGTATTAAATGACTAGTTTTATCTTACATGGGAAGATCAAAATAATCACTGTTCAGATGATATTCCTGTTAAACAGGAATATTTAACAGTTGACATGCTGATTGTTTAAGAAATCTTCATGTTCTGCTAGCTGAAGTGGAGCAGAGACCCTCTGAGGCTCTTTGTTAAATAGATATTGGAGGAAGCAGCCTGCGTATTCCCCCCGTGTGGTGACACGACGCGACGACAGCCCAGGAAAAGTCTCTTTGCAAGTTCTGGTAGCTCTGACCTGTGCTCCAGCGGGAACACAGAGACCTGGGGACACCGTCAGGGAACCTGAAAAGGAAGTGTGGATGTTGAGCACAAATGTCGAACAGATCAAAACAATCATAAAGGAGAGAATGAACCATGTATGTGAGGCAGCATGTATGTGAAGATAACATTTTCTTTTTTTTCCTTAAAAGTGAATTTATAGACTCGAAATGGATAAAGTAACCAAGATAGTGACTCCTAAATCCAGCAAAATCCAGCAATGCCCTGGAAGTCTGGGGTATTTGCTGGAATTCTTTAAAACTGATTTCTTTCTTTCTTTTTTTTTATTTTACTTTACAATATTGTATTGGTTTTGCCATACATTGACTTGAATCTGCCATGGGTGTACATGTGTTCCCCATCCTGAACCCCCCTCCCACCTCCCTCCCCATCCCATCCCTCTGGGTCATGCCAATGCACCAGCCCCGAGCACTCTGTATCATGCATCAAACCTTGACTGGCGATTCATTTCCCATATGAAAATTTACATGTTTCAATCCCATTCTCCCTTATCATCCTGCCCTCACCCTCTCCTACAGAGTCCAAAAGACTGTTCAATATATCTGTGTCTCTTTTGCTGTCTCGCATACAGGGTTATCATTACCATCTTTCTAAATTCCATATATATGTGTTAGTATACTGTATTGGTGTTTTTCTTTCTGGCTTACTTCACTCTGTATTATAGGCTCCACTTTCATCCACCTCATTAGAACTGATTCAAATGTATTCTTTTTAATGGCTGAGCAATATTCCATTGGGTATATGTACCACAGCTTTCTTGATGAAATTCTCAAAAGGGTATGCGGGGAAGAGTAATTTATTTTAGGGTAGTGCCATTCGTCTACAGACAAAACTTTTGGTTTGTTTCTCTGGAAGTGGCCAGAGATTTGTGTCACATAGATAGAGTTTCCCTAGAGAAATACTGAGTAGCCACTTGAGCTCTAAGGTAGAACCTGACAACACTGTGTGAAGAGAAAATACGTGTGGCCTCAGTTGTGGGGTAATGCCCATGTGACCTGGGCCCATGACCCCCTAGCCTTACTGTTGGTGGTTCTTTGCCCAGGAACACTCTCCTCCCACTATCACCCAAGTCAGCTGATATTCTTCTTTTATGCCTGGAGATAGCCTCTATTTTCAAAATTGGATATAGGCATCAACCCCTGGCTCAGGAAGCAAATGTCTCTTCAGTTACAGAGCTCCTCCATGCACTCCCATTTCTTAGGATATAGAAGGCATTATTTAAAAAATAAAAAATTTTGTCTCCTCTTTGCACAAGGAATTAACCTGAGTACCTTTTGGACTTCCCTGGTGGCTCAGACAGTAAAGAATCTGCCTGCAATGCAGGAGACCTGAGTTTGATCCCTGGATTGGGAAGATTCTTTGGAAAAGGGAGTGGCTACCCATTCCATTATTTTTGCCTGGAGAATCCCATGGACAGAGGAGAGTGGCGGGATACAGTCCATGGGGATTTAAAGAGTCAGATATGACTGAGCAACTCACTTTCACATTTTTACCTGCTGAGGACATCTGCTAAGTCTGTATGTGCTCTGTGAGGTCACTCTGTGTCCTCCTAAGAAGCTGGATTTCATGCACAGTCAAGAAGAAGGCAAGTACATGAGGCATATAAGCAGTCCAGAGGGGACAAATCTCTGAATGTGGGAACTTAGCTAGAATAAATTCTTGTGTACATCATTATAACACCTTAGCTGTAATTAACACCAGGTGTGCTGCTTCTCCCAGGATGATTTCCTCTGGTATGACACACACATCTATAGCCAACACCAGAGGGGCCCCGCAGCGGCTGCAGCCTCGTACATGGAAAACTCCATAAAGACTTTTTAACTCTGCAAGGAAAAAAGTGCATCAGAAAAGTTTTCAGCAAATATTAATATCACAAGGCAGAGAGACATTTTTCTTCTTTAGCAATTTAGTAGTTCTCCATAGGTCCTTGACTATCAGGTTAGTTCTTCATCTACCAAATTTTCAAGTTAATTATCCAGTTCATGTTGGCCTTAGTAATTGAATAATAAGTGCACTCTTTTTTTTTTTTGAAAGTAGACTGGATGGGGTATATAGCTTTCTATATTTTTTTATTTAGCAATCTTTTAAAAATTTAATTAATTTATAGAAAAATTATAAAAGTAGTACCAAAAGGTTCTGTATCTAGATATTTATGTTTTATCCAGACAAGTCACCACCAGTATTTGACTGCATTTGTTTTGTAATTCTCTCTCAATGTATGCATGCAAACACACAGAGCAGTTTTTTTGTAAACCATTTGGCAATATATTGTAGACATCATACATTTTAAGCCCTAAATAATTAAGTGTATATCTCCTAAGAATAGGGACATAATTTTATACTATATAATTATCATAATTAGGACATTTAACATTGATAAAATATCCCATAATCCATATTACAGCTAATCCATAATCCATATTTAAATTTCACCAACTTACCTAATATATCCTCTATAGCGATTTTCCTCTTCCCTGCACCAAGTACAAAATTCAATCCAAGTCCAGGATCACCGATGGCATTTAACTGTCAAATCATTTTAGTTTCCTTTGATAGACTCACTAGGAAGAGTTCCTCAGTCTTTCTTTGCCAGCATGATATTCACAACACTTTGAATGAAGAGAGGGCTGTGATTTTATAGCTTGTCTCTTACTTAGTTGATCTGAAATTTCCTAGGATTAGGTCAGTTTATGAACATTTGGCAGGAATACTACACAAATGATGTGTTCTTCTCACTATATCCCATTAAAGCTATCTAATATTAGTTTGTCCCACTGCTAATGATGTGAACTTTGATTACATAGTTATCATGGTGTCAACCAGGTTTTGTCCACTGATAAATTACTATGTTTCCATTTGTAATTAATGTATAAAATCTAGGGAGATAGCTTTAAATTGAGACTATATAAATGTCCTCTTTCACATTAACATTTCATTTTTTAAAGCATTCATTGATGAGTCTGACAAAGTTGAGATGGTCAAACTCCTTCATTCCAGAGAAAGGAACGGTCTCCCTTACAACAGAATGTCAACTAGCAAACTCACTTTTACATGTTAGAGATGGCAAATAACCTGGCATGTTTTAGTAGCTAACCTGTTATACCAGAATTTTCTGGCTGGCCTCTATTATTTTTCTAGAATAATAATGGGGCCCTTTATTGAGAATTCTCTAGGACATAGCAGATTATCTTTGTGCTATAATGGAGATCTGGTATATTTTTCTATTTGTCACAATTTAACAACACTTACGAAGTATATACTAAATTCTAAGCACTCTTTATTCTTTTCTGGGTTCAACTCTTTTTTTTTTTTAAGTGGAGGATGACTGCTTTACAATTATGTGTTGGTTTCTCCCATACAACACATACAAATACATACAACAACACAAATCAGTCATAATTTTATTTATACATTCCCTCCCTCGTGAGCCTCCATCCCCATCCCATCTCACCCCTCTGGGTCATCACAGATCATCAGGCTGGGCTTAGGCACTTATTTCAATGCTTTAAAAATATTAACCATTTAAAAAGCATTATTATAACCCTATAAGGTAGGTACTATTATTATTACAATTCTACAGATAAGGATATGGAGGCAGTGGACCTGAGTAATGTGTTTAAGTTCAAGCAGCTTATAAAAATCAATGTATCAGGACTTCCCTGGTGGTTCAGTTGTAAAGAATCTGCCGGTAGGTTTCTGCCAATGTGGTTTTTGCCATACATTGACATGAATCAGTCATGAATTTACATGGGCTTCCCTGATATCTCAGTTGGTAAAGAATCTGCCTGCAATGCAGGAGACCCTGGTTTGATCCCTGGGTCGGGAAGATCCCCTGGAGAAGGGATAGACTACCCACTCCAGTATTCTTGGACTTCCCTTGTGGCTCAGCTGGTAACAAATCCATCTGCGATGCAGGAGACCTGGGTTCGATCCTGGGTTGGGAAGATTCCCTGGAGAAGGGAAAGGCTTACCCACTCCAGTATTCTGACCTGGAGAATTCCGTGGACTATAGTCCATGAGGTTGCAAAGAGTTGGACATAACTGAGCAGCTTTCACTCACCACTGCAGGAGATGTGGGTTCAATCCCTGGTCCAGGAAGATCCCACATGCCTTGGAGTAACTAAGCCCATGCCACAGTAAGAAGTCCATGCAACACAACTAGAGTAGTCCCAACTCCCTGCAACTAGAGAAAAGCCCATGCAACAGTGAAGACCCAGTACAGCCAAAAACACTTTATATGGAAATAAAAAAAATTAGTTAATTAATTTAAAAACCATGTTAATTCATAATTTTTTGATCATACTGAAGTGTATCATTCAAAAGCAGTGTGACTCCAGAAATGTGTCTCCTTAAACCATTACAATATGCTACCTCAGCACAGATGCACTATTTTTATCTCCAGTTCTAAGATACTTTGACAATATCAGTGAAAAGAAACTATAGCAAACAAATTGCCTGTCATTTTTTAATCAAATGATACCAAATGATATTGTTGCTAATGCTGTCCCAAAAGGAAAGGATCATAAAGACAGAGGTATCCAGAAAATCCAGTTAGAGGAGAGGGTTAAAGGTTGATAACAAAGTTGGACCAGAAAGGTGAGAGAAAATTTGGGGAGGAATAGCTTCCATGTGTCCTTTGGAGCACCTTTCTTGATCCCTCCAAAAGTGGAAGTGGAATCTGAGTTTCTGAGGGAAGCTGTGAGTGAGCTGAGAACTAGAGAAGAGAGGATGCAAATTTGAGTAGCTCATCCTGAGAGACACTATGTACCCAAGAACAGAAGAAAGGTATAGCTGAAGAAGATGACAATGGATGGGGTGAGTTATGGGACATGAGGCAGGAGCACCAGCAAGAGTACCAGTGTGACATCTAGGTCAACAGTAACCTGCTGCTCAGCCTTGTCAGCCACAAGTGGCTGCTGAGTCAAGGAAAAATCAGACCTCTCCTGGCCTATGGGGAAGGGTGTTCACATATCCCTTCCCATTGCCTTTCTCCAAGCAGTGTAACAGCTATTACAACCAGATAAGTGAGTTGTATTTGTTCAAAGTGTTTTAAAATGTTATAAATATAGGTTTGCTAACTGTGCTGTATGGTCTCTTTATGCATGAATTTGGAGGCCAAAGAGAACAAGGTACCATCCCCACTTCAATCACTCCAGCTCAACTTTGAATTGCTTCATCTTTTAGGATTCTCTGGGGACTTTCATTTGAAGAAAAAGAAGTGGAATAGTGCAACTAAATATCACCATGAGGAAGCATTAGCATTTATCTAATAAATAATAAAAGAGTAGTGTGTAGAATTTGAGGACATGCTAGTTCTAGTTCTGTTCTAGTTATGAGTGGCCTCGTCTAAGGTGAAAGATGACAGATAAATGGAAAATTCCTTCTGGGCTTCTCCATATACAGTCAACTCTCCAAGTTGTGAATGTTTGTTGTGGTAAACAACGTTTGCCAAATGTTCCATATGCTTCCTGATATTCTATGGGCCCCTTGGAGTTCAGAAAAGCTATGGGACCAGATCTTATCATGACCTTTGTATATAAGAGAGGTGTGTCACTTCTGGGCCAGAGCACATAAGAGCTTGTGTGAGCTCTCTGTGTGTGTTTGTAATATGTTTCCATAATCATAGAGGCCTCCTGTTGTGATCAGGGAACTCAAATGGAAGCAACCTGGGCCATTCAATCACTGCATGAAGCTCAGCTGCCTTGGAATAAGAAATAAATTTGTTTCATTAAGTTATTGACATATGGAGTTTGTTACTACAACCCCATCTTGCTTATCCTGACTAATATAACAAAAATAAATTGATTTAGAGCAGAGAGAAGTCCAATACATGTGCTTAAAGTGGTGGTTCTCAGCCAGGGGACACGTGTATCTCCTGCAGAGGATATTTGGTAATATTTTACACATTTTTGGTTGTCATAATTGGGGGAGGGGAGGTGTGCTATTGGTGTCTAGTGGGCAGAGGAGAGGGATACTGCCAAATATTCAACAACACACATGACAAAATCCACAGCAAAACACTTTCCAGCCCCAAATTTCAATAATGTTGAAGTTGAGAAATCTTGGCCTAAAGAAGAGGGTTAGCACATGCATTTTATGCAGGAAATTATTTACTTTCTACATGAAAATCTACCCAGTAAGGATATATTTGTGCCTACTATCTTTTAAAAGTTGTCCAAAAATCATTTATTTAATAGAATTTTGAAATTCAGCCCAGCATAACAAATTTCTATTTATTTTGAAAAATCACTACAGTAACTTTTTCTCCATTTTCATAAAACAAGGAAACATCAAACAGCAGTTTAAATAGATCTTTACTGTATACTTGGCATGTCTTCACTTCTTCCTTTTCATAGATTTATATATGCTTATTCAAGAGAGATTTCATAATCCAATTCCCTCATTTTTTTAGAATAATAAACCATTACAGAATGTCTGTAACAGAACTCATCTCACTGTTCTTTCCACTGCATCACAGTGTTCTCCTTTATTACAAAGCACTAGGTAGAGGTCTGAGGAAGGTAAACAGGGAGGGTAGGATGGATGGCAGAGCATCATGTTCAAAGAAGATGCATAGTTTCCAGGTGAGAGTGTTTGGTTTCGACGGGAAGGGCAGAATCAGGAAGGGAGAAAGAAAGGTTCCCCAGTGAGCTTGCCAACACAGCATGTGTCCATTCATCCACTGCTCCACAGACCCATTTAGCCATGTCTGTCTGCATCATCTTGTCTCCCAGGTGAGCACAGAGACATACAAGGCAGATCTAAATCGCAGTTTGGCAAGTGCTGTGAGAAATTTCACAAAGTAATTGAGTGAAAGCTGGATTCAGAATTGGAATATCTAATACCAGCTCTGACTCTAACTAATGAGTTATGTGCCTTGATCAAGCCAGCATGGGCCTGAATTTTCTCAATAATCAAAGAGCAGCTACTATAGTTGAGTGTATTTCATAAGTCAAGAACTATGCCAAATACATTTCATTATACTCTCAAGACCAACCTAGGATCATTACTCCCCCTTGCAGATGGAAGCTGGGACTCAGAGAGTTAAAGCAACATAATGAGCACAATCAGTAAGAACCAGGATTTGAACCATGATCTACTTGACTACAAAGCCAATGTCCTTAATGACTACATTGGCTACCCTCAGTTCTTCAGCTCTGCATCTCTAACATCCTTCCCCAAATTGTTTCTTTGAGTGATTTGTGATATCACAAACAATTTGGGGCATAAATTGGGGTCCTTTGACTGGAAATAACTAGCCCAGGCATTTTTATTAATCACCCACAAATCCCAAAGTTGAAGCAGGTTGTTTGTAAAAGTTGCTAGGTTTGCTTCTTGCTCTAACAACAAAAAAAATGTGAATACAAAATTGAGAAGCCAGAATACCACAGGATCCAAACTTAAATTGATGTCTTACAGAACATCCAAGTGAACTGGAAATATACAAGGTAAGTGAATTGCCTTAAAAATAGGTCTACTTGATGGTTTTTGCTTGCAAGCATAGCCAACAGGGTTTATTTTCTATTGTGTTTATTTTCTGTGTGTGAAATCTGTGTTTTCAAAAATAAAGAAAATGATTGCTTAACACAAAAATAAAGCTGATATCCTCTTTATCCTCTTGGATATCCACTAACTTGGCCAGACTGCAAGGAGTCATTCTGTAGTAAAATATTTTAAAAGGATGTCTAAACCCAGACCTTTTAAAAGAATGCTCCTAACTCAAATTCTTTATCCCCATCTTCTATATATTTTGAAGATTCCTCCATGGCAATGGGAGATGGGGAGGAGGTAGTTAAGAGTATCTTTCTGCTAGTCATCTTTAGTCCTGATGTTCTTCTGATGTATTCTCAAACTTTCTTATCTTATGGGCCCTGTCTGGTAATCACTTCTCCCCCATATTGACCCAAATGTAAATCTACTTAATTAATTTCTTCAATATGTCACTCATAAAAGGCAAGATTTATGTAATAGAATTATAGTAAAGAGTGAGGATAATGGTGGGAGAGAAAGATACTTGGAACATAGAACAGAAAACATCTTAAACTTAGTATAAGCCAGCAGTGTTCTTAAAAATATGTAAACGATTCTCACACCCTAAATTATCCATCTCTCACCCTTGGGGCCCCAGACCTATCTTCCCCTCATTTCACAAACCTTGTCCCCACATGGGCTGCCTAAGAAAACCATAAAATTTTCTTTTACTTTATTATAGAGTGCAATTCTGTTCTTTCAGTTTCGATCTAACCTATCTTGGGCAAACCTGAGGTTGTGAACTTTGTTTAGAAAGTTCAAGGTCATGAAATAGGTCACCTTCTTTGGGAATAATCGGGCTTCTTGACTGGAGGATGTTTGTGGTTAAAGTGACAATTGTTATTACAAAGCCTTCCAGAGATAAATGTGAGAAAGGGGCTATGTGGAAAATCAGGCAGCCTCTCACTGCTTGGGAAGTTCCCTGTTTTCATCTAATGCTTTCATCACTTTGCTGGTGTTCAAATGCCACAAAGCCTCACCCAGCATTAGATTCCTGTGGGAGGAATTTGAGTTCAGAGAGTAAAAGCAGTCCAGTAGTAAGAATATGCATATGCATGGTCTTCGAACCAGTTTCCCCCTCAGTCAGTCTCTCCCATCAGGGAGCTTCCATAAGCCTCTTATCCTTCTCCATCTGAGGACAGACAGACTGAAAACCACAATCAGAGAAAATTAACCAATCTGATCATACGGGCCACTGCCTTGTCTAACTCAATGAAACTAGGGCCACCCAGGATAGACAGATCATGGTGGAGCGTTCTGACAAAATGTGGCCTACTGGAGAAGGGAATGGAAAACCACTTCAGTATTCTTGCCTTGAGAACCCCATAAACAGTATGAAAAGGGAAAAAGATAGGACACTGAAAGATGAACTCCCCAGGTCAGTAGGTGCCCAACATGCTATTAGAGATCAGTGGAGAAATAACTCCAAAAGAATGAAGAGGCCGAGCCAAAGCAAAAACAACATCCAGGTGTGGATATGACTGGTGATGGAAATAAAGTTCGATGCTGTAAAGAGCAAAATTGCATAGGAACCTGGAATGTTAGGTCCATGAATCAAGGCAAGTTGGAAGTGGTCAAACAGGAGATGGCAAAAATGAACGTTGACATTTTAGGAATCAGCAAACTAAACTGAACTGGAATGGGTGAATTTAACGGAAATTACCATTATATCTACTACTGTAGACGAGAATTCCTTAAAAGAAATGGAGTAGCCACCATAGTCAACGAAAGAGTCTAAAATTCAGTACTTGGATACAATCACGAAAACGACAGGATGATCTCTGTTCGTTTCCAAGGCAAGCTATTCAATATCATGGTAATCCAAGTCTATGCCCCAACCAGTATTGCTGAAGAAGCTGACGTTGAACAGTTCTATGAAGACCTACAAGACCTTCTAGAACTGCTGCTAAGTCGCTTCAGTCGTGTTCGACTCTGTGAGACCCCATAGACAGTCCCTGGGATTCTCCAGGCAAGAACACTGGAGCGGATTGCCATTTCCTTCTCCAGTGCATGAAAGTGAAAAGTGAAAGTGAAGTTGCTCAGTTGCTTCCAACTCTTAGCGACCCCATGGACTGCATCTTACCAGGCTCCTCCGTCCATGGGATTCTCCAGGCAAGAGTACTGGAGTGGGGTGCCAGTGCCTTCTCTGCTTCTAGAACTAACACCCCAAAAGATGTCCTTTTCATTACAGGGGACTGGAATGCAAAAGTAGGAAGTCAAGAAATACCTGGAGTAAAAGGCAAATTTGGCCTTGGAGTACAGAATGAAGCAGGGCAAAGGCTAATAGAGTTTTTCCAAGAAAACACACTGGTTATAGCAAACGCCCTCTTCCAACAACACAAGAGAACCCTCTACACATGGACATCACCAGATGGTCAGCACCAAAATCAGATTGATTATATTCTTTGCAGCCAAAGATGGAGAAGCTCTATACAGTCAGCAAAACAAGGATGGGAGCTGAATGTGGCTCAGATCATGAACTCGTTATTGCAAAATTCAGACTTAGATTGAAGAAAGTAGGGAAAACCACTAGACCATTCAGTTCAGTTCAGCCACTCAGCCGTGTCCAACTCTTTGTGACCCGATGGACCACAGCATGCCAGGCCTCTCTGTCCATCACCAACTCCAGGAGTTTACTCAAACTCATGTCCATTGAGTCGGTGATGCGATCCAACCATCTCATCCTCTGTTGTCTCCTTCTCCTGCCTTCTATCTTTCCCAGCATCAGGGCCTTTTCAAATGAGTCAGCTCTTTGCATCAGGTGGCCAAAATATTGGAGTTTCAGCTTCAACATCACTCCTTCCAGTGAACACTCAGGACTGATCTCCTTTAGGATGGACTGGTTGGATCTTCTTGCAGTTCACGGGACTCTCAAGAGTCTTCTCCAACACCACAGTTCAAAAGTATTAATTCTTCAGCACTCAGCTTTCTTTATAGCCCAACTCTCACATCCATACATGACTACTGGAAAACCATAGCCTTGACGAGATGGACCTTTGTTGGCAAAGTAATGTCTGTGCTTTTTAATATGCTATCTAGGTTGACCATAACTTTCCTGTCAAGGATCAAGCGTCTTTTAATTTCATGGTTGCAGTCACAATCTGTAGTGATTTTGGAGTCCCCAAATTAAAGTCATTCACTCTTTCCCTATCTCTTTGCTATGACGTGATGGGACCAGATGCCGTGGTCTTAGTTTTCTGAATGTTGATCTTTAAGCCAACTTTGTTTTACTCTCCTCTTTCATTTTCATCAAGAGGCTCTTTAGTTTTTCTTCACTTTCTGCCATAAGGGTCATGTCATCTGTATATTTGAGGTTATTGATATTTCTCCTGGCAATCTTGATTTCATTCAGGTATTACCTAAATCAAATCCCTTATGATTATACAGTGGAAGTGACAAATAGACCCAAGTGATTATATCTGATAGACAAAGTGCCTGAAGAACTATAGACGGAGGTTCATAACACTGTACAGGAGGCAGGGATCAAGACCATTCCTAAGAAAAAGAAATGCACAAAGGCAAATTGGTTGTCTGAGGAGGCCTTATAAATAGCTGTGAAAAGGAGAGAAGTGAAAGGGAAAGGAGGAAAGAAAAGATATACCCATTTGAATGTAGAATTTCAAGGAACAGCAAGGAGAGATAAGAAAGCCTTCCTCAATGATCAAAGCAAAGAAATAGAGGAAAACAATAGAATGGGAAAGACTACAGATCTCTTCAAGAAAATTTGAGAACATTTCATGCAAAAATGGGCACAATAAAGAACAGAAATGGTATGGACCTCACAAAAGTAGAAGATATTAAGAAGAGATGGCAAGAATACACAGAAGAACTATACAAAAATGATCTGCAAGACCCAGATAATCATGATGGTATGATCACTCACCTAGAGCCAGACATTCTGGAATGCAAAGGCAAGTGGGTCTTAGAAAACATCACTATGAACAAAGGTAGTGGAGGTGACGGAATTCCTGTTGAGCTCTTTCAAATCCTAAAAGATGATGTTGTAAAAGTGCTGCAGTCAATATGCCAGCAAATTTGGAAGACTCAGCAGTGGCCACAGGGCTGGAAAAGGTCAGTTTTCATTCCAATACCAAAGAAAGGCAATGCCAAAGAATGCTCAAACTACCGTGCAATTGCATTCATCTCACACAGTAGTAAAATAATGCTCAAAATTCTCCAAGTCAGGCTTCAACAGTACCTCATGCTTGTAATCTATTGGGAAGTTTCTGACCTCATCTTGCTCTCCATTCCAGGATGGTTTCCCCAGTAATAACCAGCAGCAGCTGAGATAGCTCTTTTTTCCTTAATAGCTGATAAAGTCTGAGATGTCAAATCAATGGCTTTCTCTATATCTTGTCTCCTCAGAACCCAAACTATCTAGCTTTTTTCTCACAGTTAAAGTTCCCAACCAGACACTAGTGTAAATAAAGCCCTCATTGCCCATTCAGAGATCACTTACAGAAGGCGTTTTATGAACCAAGAGCAAGAATGACCCACCTTCACTAGGGATCATGATGTGGAGTAAGAGGATGTGGAACTTACCTCACACCCCCACCAGTGAACACATCAGAAATATATCTACATGTGGAACAACTTTCACTGAAACCTAATTGGCGACCAAGTCTGCAAGAAAGATACACACAAAATTAGGTAGGAAGGGAAGACAAATTATCAGGTTGGGACCTGTGCCTCTGGGAGGGGACTCAGAAGAGGAGGGAGATTACATGGGTGAAAATCCTACTGGGGAGTGACGAGTTTGAGCCGTATATGGTCACCCTAGCCCTGAAGTCCAACACCAGGAAGACAAGTACCCTTGGCTGGTTCAACAGCCAAAGGAACTGACAGGAAAGTTGTGGGAAGCCCAGACTCAACTCAGGAGGAGTGCATACATGTTTGCCTACTCCCAAAACAGGGCAGAGAAGGCAGGTTGAAACTGTATGGGATGCTAGCTGTTTTTCTGCCACTGTTCCAACACAGGTCCCAGCGTCAATCAAGTACCCACTCCAGACCCACTTGCTTCATGAAACAGCGCCACCTTGAGGCAAAAGTTCCTTCTTGAGGCACTTCCAAGAGGAAGCTCCTTTGAAAGGGACAAAGGCAGCTCAGTACCAGAGCAACATCTGAGCAGAGTGGGAACAGTCATTACTTGGGCTTATGGAGGCAGACCCAGGAAACAGTCCTGGAATCTGACTGCAACTGGAGCCACCACAGCCAACACCCAGACTCAGACTAATTGCCACACCAGCACCTTTTGCCCCCGCACTGCTCCCCACTGGGGCCAGGATGTTGGTACTGGCTTGGGGGATAGTATACATTTAAAGGGGATGGAACCAGCTGAGACCTGGACCTGAGAGATTCTGCTCCAGCAACTTGGACTCATCCTCATCCCCAGTGGCTGATACTGGCTACAGAGCAGAGGAGAAAGCCCTGGCTTGCACCTGACTCTACCTCTAGCACTTCCTCCCCGCCCATTTCCAATCCCATCTTCTACCCAAGTGAGAGTTGTTAGCACAACCTGGGGAAAGAACTGACTTATCCTCACTTCAGATTCAGCTCTCCCATCAAAGTCACTGGACACACACAGACTGGATAAACATGTTTTCACACATGCACACCCTTTTGAGACTGCAAGAGCTAGCTGTTTCACCTAACTTCATAGAGACAAAGTTAAGCAAAATGAGAACACAGAGGAATTTGCTTTCAATGGGGGAAAAAAAAAAACCAGAGAGAGAGAGAGAAAGCCCCTAAGAAATCAACTAATGAAACAAATAAATAACTTACCAGAAAAAGAACTCAAACACTACCAATAAGAATGCTACCTAAGTTAAGGAAAAGAATAGATAAACACAGTAAGAATTTTAACAAGGAAATAGGATATATAAAAAGAATGACTCAGAACTGAAGAATACAATAAAATTTTAAAAATACACTAGAAGAAATTAATGTCAGCCTAGGTTATACAGAAGAATACTTTAGTGATCTGGAAAATAGAATAATGAAATCACCCAATAACAATGAAAAAAAAACAATTAAAAAAATAAAAACAATTTAGGGGTCTTCTATGGCAACATTTAGCAAAACAATATTTGCATTATAAAGTCAGCAAAAAAAGAAGAAGAGAGAGAGAGAAAGAGGTCAAAACTGTATTTGATGAAATTGTGGATGAAAAATTCCCAAATCTAAAGAAGGAAAGACATATCCAGGCACAGGAAGCACAGAGGGTACCAAATAAGATGAACCCAAAGAGATTCAAGCCAAGGTATATCATAATTAAAAGGGAAAAAGTTAAAGAGGAAATTTTACACTATTGGTGGGAATATAAAATAATATGGCTACTATGGAGAACAGCATGAAGTTTCTAAAAAACAGCTACCATATGACCCTGCAATCCCACTTCTGGACATATATCCAGAGAAAAACATGATCCAAAAGATACTATGTATCCCTATGTTCATTACAACACTGTTTACAATAGCCAAGACATGGAAGCAACCTAAATGTCCATTGACAGAGCAATAGATAAAGATGTGGTACATATATATGATGGCATATTACCCAGCCATACAAAAAGAATGAAATAATGCAATTTGTAGCAACATGGATGGACCTAGAGCTTGTGATACTGAGTGAAGTAAGTCAGAAACGGAAGGAGAAATATCACATGACATCCTTTATATGTGCAATCTACAAAGAAATGATACAAATGAACTTACTTACAAAACAGAAAGATTCACAGACTTAGAAAATGAACTTACGGTTGCTGGGAGGAATGATAGGAGGAAGGGATAGTAAGGGAGGTTGGGGTGGACATGTACATACTGCTGTATTTTCAGTGGATAACCAACAAGGATCTACTGTATAGCACATGGAACTCTGCTCAGTGTTATGTGGCAGCCTGGATGGGAGGGAAGTTTGGGGGAGAATGGATACATGCATATCTATGGTTGCATCCCCTTACTGTTCACCTGAGACTATCAGTTCAGTTAAGTTCAGTCACTCAGTCATGTCTGACTCTTTGTGACCCCACGAATCGCAGCACCCCAGCCTCCCTGTCCATCACCAACTCCCGGAGTTTACTCAAACTCATGTCCATCGACTTGGTGATACCATCCAGCCATCTCATCTTCTGTTGTCCCCTTCTCCTCCCGCCCCCAATCCCTCCCAGCATCAGGGTCTTTTCCAGTGAGTCAACTCTTTGCATGAGGTGGACAAAGTACTGGTGTTTCAGCTTCAGCATCAGTCCTTCCAATGAACACCCAGGACTGATCTCCTTTAGGATGGACTGGTTGGATCTCCTTGCAGTCCAAGGGACTCTTAAGAGTCTTCTCCAACACCACAGTTCAAAAGCATCAATTTTTCGGCACTCAGCTTTCTTTATAGTCCAACTCTCACATCCATACATGACCAATGGAAAAACCATAGCCTTGACTAGACGGACCTTTGTTGGCAAAGTAATGTCTCTGCTTTTTAATATGCTGTCTAGGTTGGTCATAACTTTCCTTCCAAAGAGTAAGCGTCTTTTAATTTCATGGCTGCAGTCACCATCTGACCATCTGAGACTATCACAGCACTGTTAATCAACTATACCACATTTCAAAGTAAAGAGTTTGTTTTTTCTTTTTTTTAAAAAAGCATAACACAATATAACCCAAGAAACAACTACAGGAAAAAAAATAAAAAGATAAAGGCAGCAAGAGAAAAAGAATCATATACAAGGTAGCCCACATAAGACTATCCTGATTTTTCTGCAATCTTACAAGCCAAATGGAAGTGGCATCATATATTCAAAGTTCTGAAAGGGAATAACCTACATCCTGGGATACTGTACCAGCAAGATTATCATACACAACTGAAGTAGAGATAAAGAACAACTGAGAGAGCAAAAACTAAATGTGTTCATCAATATTAAATCTATACCCCAAAATGATAAAGAGTCTTCTCTAAGAGGGAAAAAAAAAAAAAGGCTATAACAAAAAGGAAGTATGTGTAGGAAAGGAAAAATCCCACTGTTAAGGGCCGATATATAGTAAAAGCTGAGTATCAACCTCCTAAATAAGCTAATACAAAGATTTTGAGACCAAAAATTATAAAATCAACTAAAACTGCAATATGTTTGAACTTAAATGACTACCTATTTAAAATAAGTAGATATAATTAGAGGTCAGCATATATGAACTCTATGGCAACCACAAATCAAAAATCTACAATAGATACACAAAAAGTATACAGAAAAGAACAGAAGCATATCATTAAAGGAAAACATCAAACCAAAGGGAAGAAACTAAAAGAAGATTCAAAGAACAGAGAACCACAAACAATCAGGAAAGAAATAACAAAATGGTAATAAATACATATTTCTGAATAATCACAGTTGATGTCAATGAATTAAATGCTCCAATCAAATGACATAGGATGACTGATTGGATAAAAAAGCAAGATGCAGTAATTTCCTAGTAGACCAATGGCTAAGACACTCAGTTCCCAATGCTGGGCCCAGGTTTGACCCCTGGTCAGGGAACAGGATCCCATATGCTGAAACTAAGAGCTAACATGCCACAACTAAAGATCCTGTGTCCCCTGCAAATAAGACCCAGTGCAAACAAATAAAAAAGTTTTAAAAAATAACAAGGCCTATCTATAAGCTACTGATAGGAGACTAAAACTTCAGAGCTAAATATATGCACAGACTGAAAGAGACATGATGGAAAGAAGATATTTCATGGAAACAAAAATAATGAGAAAGTGGGGCTAGCAACACACATATCAGACAAAATACACTTTAAAGCAAAGTATATAACATAAGACAATGAAGGGCATTATATACTGACAAAAAAATGAATATATGAAAAGATATTACACTCCTTAACACATATGTACCTAATATAGAAGCAGATAAATATATAAGATAAATATTAACAGGCATAAAGAGAGAAACTGACAACAATACAAAAATAGTAGAGGACTTTAACACTCCACTTACGTCAATGAACAAATCATCCAGACAACAAAATCAACAAGGAATCAGTGCTCTTATTTAACACATTAGATCAGTTGGATTTCATAGAGATTGAAAGGGCATTCATCAAAAAACAACAAAATTCATATTCTTTTTAAGTACACATGGGCATTCTCCAGGATAGATTACATGCTAGGCCAAAAAACAAATTTTGACAAATTTAGAGGGTAGAAACTATATCAACAATTTTTTTTCTGACAACAATGGTATGAAACTAGTAATCAATTACAAGAAAGAAAACGGGAAAATCACAAATACATGGAGACTAAATAATGCACTACTCAAAAACCAATGAAGAAATCAGAAAATATCTCCAGACAAATGAAAATGGAAACAAAGCTTTCCAAACTCTGTGGGATGCAGCAAAAGAGTTTCTAAGAGGGATAGTTTTAGTCATACAAGACTTTCTCAAAAATCAAGAAAAATATCAAATAAAAAATACTAACCTGCCATCTAAGGAAACTAGAAAAACAAACAAACAAGCAAACAAACAAAACTAAAGTCAGCAGAAGGAAGGAAAAAATAAAGGTCAAAGAGAAAATAAATTAGAGATCCATAAAATACTAGGAAAAATCAATGAAAAAAGAGCTGTTTTTTAAAAACATAAGCAAGTTGATAAATCTTTAGCCATGGTCAAGCAAAGAAGCATAATAGAAATGAAAGAGAAATAACAACCACTATCACAGGGATACAAAAAAAATTATGAAAGAATATTATGAACCATTATATGTCAACAAATTGGACAACCTAGAAGAAATGGACAAATTTCTAGTAACAAACAACCTTCCAAGATTGAATCAGGAAGAAATAGACAGTCTATAACCTCAGATATGCAGATGACACCACACTTATAGCAGAAAGCAAAGAGAAACTAAACAGCCTCTTGATGAAAGTGAAAGAGGAGAGTGAAAAAGGCTAGCTTAAAGCTCAGCATTCAGAAAACTAAGATCATTACATCTGGTCCCATCACTTCATTGCAAATAGTTAGGGAAACATTGGAATGGTGACAGACTTTATTTTCTTGGACTTCAAAATCACTGCAGATGGTGACTGCAGCCATGAAATTAAAAGACACTTGCTCCTTGGAAGAAAAGCTATGACCAACCTAGATAGCATGTTAAAACACAAAGACATTACTGACAACAGTCAAATAGATAGTCAAAGCTATGGTTTTTCCAGTAATCATGTATGGATGTGAGAGTTGGACCATAAAGAAAGCTGAGTGCAGAAGAATTGATGCTACTGAACTGTGTCATTGGAGAAGACTCTTGAGAATCCCTTGGACTGCAAAATCAAACCAGTCAATCCTAAAGGGAATCAGTACTGAATATTCATTGGAAGGACTGATGCTGAAGCTGAAGCTCCAATATTTTGGCTACCTGATGCGAAGAAGTGACTCATTGGAAAAGACCCTGATGGTGGAAAAGACTGAAGGTAGGAGGATAAGGGGAGGACAGAGGATAATATGATTGGATGGCATCACCGACTCTATGAACATGAGTTTGAGCAAGTTCCAGAAGTTGATGATGGACTGGGAATCTTGGCATACTGCAGTCCATAGGGTCACAAAGGGGACATGAATGAGTGACTGAACTGCACTGAACTGAACTGTACCACACCTATTGCTAGTAGTTAAATTAAATTTATAATTCAAAAAGCTCCCAGAAATAAAAAGTCCAGTTCCAAATGGCTTCACAGGTCAACTGTACTAAGCATAAGAAAAAATAATACCTACTCTCCTCAAATTATTCCAAAATTTTGAAGAGGATAGAACAATCCAAAAGTGATTCTATAAGGCTAAAATTGCTTCAATACCAAAATCAGACAAAGATACTATTAAAAAAGACAATTACAAGCCAATATCTCTAAAGAAAACAGATGTAGAAGTCCTCAATAAAATATTAGCAAACAATTTTCAACAGTATATACAAAGCATTATACACCATGATACACCAGGGTTTCCCTAGTGCCTCAGACAGTAAAGAAACTGCCTGCAAGGCAGAAGCCATGGGTTTGATCTCTGGGTTAGGAAACCGCTGGAGAAGGAAATTGCAACCCACTCCAGTATTCTTGCCTCAAAAATCTCATGGGCATAGGGTGGGATAAAGTCCATGTGTTTGCAAAGAGTGGAACACAACTGAGAAACTAACACATTCACTTTTTCAGGCACCATGGTGAAGACCGATTTATTCCAGGGATACAAGTTTAGTTCAAAATCTGCAAGTCAATCAATGTGATACACCACAATAAATAAAGAAAGAATGAAAAACACAAAAATAATATGATGATCTCAATAGATGCAGAAAAGCATTTGATGAAATTCAACATTCATTCATGAAAAAGAATCTTATCAAAGTTGGTATAGGGGGAACACAGCTCAACATAATAAAAACCATTTATGACAAACCCATAGGTAGCACCATACTCAATGGTGAAAAGCTGAAAGCCTTTTCTCTAAAATCGGGAAGACAAGAATGCCTGGTCTCACCACTTCTACTTGACATGGAGTCAGAAATCCTAGCCACAGCAGTAAGTTGAGTTTAAAAAAGGCATCCAGATTGAAAGGGAAAAAGCAAAACTAACTGGTTGCAGATGACATGATACTAAATATAGAAAACCCATATTCTCCACCCTAAAATTATTACAATTAATAAATTAATTCAGTAAAGTTGCAGGATTAAATATTAACATATGAAAAGCTACTGCCTTTTTATACACTAGTTATGAAATAAAGTCAAGTGGGTTTTAGGAAGCATCACTAGGAACAAAGCTAGTGGAGATGATAGAATTTCAGTTGAGATATTTCAAATCCTAAAATATGATGCTGTGAAAGTGCTGCTCTCAATATGCCAGCAAATTTGGAAAACTCAGCAGTGGCCACAGGACTGGAAGAGGTCAGTTTTCAATCCATCCCAAAGAGAGGCAATGCCAAAGAATGCTTAGACTACCGCACAATTGCACTCATCTCACACGCTAGTAAAGTAATGCTCAAAATTCTCCAAGTCAGGCTTCAGCAATACGTGAACTGTGAACTTCCAGATGTTCAAGTTGGTTTTAGAAAGGCAAGAGGGACCAGAGATCAAACTGCCAACATCTGCTGGATCATCGAGAAAGCAAGAGAGTTCCAGAAAAACATCTATTTCTGCTTTATTGACTATGCCAAAGCCTTTGACTGTGTGGATCGCAATAAACTGTGGAAAATTCTGAAAGAGATGGGCATACCAGACCACCCGACCTGCCTCTTGAGAAATCCGTATGCAGGTCAGGAAGCAACAGTTAGAACCAGATATGGAACAACAGACTGGTTCCAAATAGGAAAAGGAGTGCGTTAAGGCTGTATATTGTCACCTGGCTTATTTAACTTATATGCAGAGTACATCATGAGAAACACTGGGCTAGAGAAAGCACAAACTGGAATCAAGACTGCCAGGAGAAATATCAGTAACCTCAGATATGCAGATGACACCACCCTTATGGCAGAAAGTGAAGAAGAACTAAAGAGCCTCTTGATGAAAGTGAAAGAGGAGAGTGAAAAATCTGGCTTAAAGCTCAACATTCATAAAACTAAGATCATGGCATCTGGTTCCATCACTTCATGGCAAGTAGATGGGGAAACAGTGGAAACAGTGGGTGACTTTATTTTTGGGGGCTCCAAAATCACTGCAGATGGTAACTGCAGCCATGAAATTAAAAGACGCTTGATCCTTGACAGGAAAGTTATGGTCAACCTAGACAGCATATTAAAAAGCAGAGACATTACTTTGCCAACAAAGGTCCATCTCGTCAAGGCTATGATTTTTCCAGTAGTCATGTATGGATGTGAGAGTTGGACTATGAAGAAAGCTGAGCACTGAAGAATTGATGCTTTTGAACTATGGTGTTGGAGAAGACTCTTGAGAGTCTCTTGGACTGCAAGGCGATCCAACCAGTCCATCCTAAAGGAGATCAGTCCTGAGTGTTCCTTGGAAGGACTGATGTTGAAGCTGAAACTCCAATATTTTGGCCACCTGATGCAAAGAGCTGACTCATTTGAAAAGACCCTGATATTGGGAAAGATAGAGGGCAGGAGGAGAAGGGAACGACATAGGATGAGATGGTTGGATGGCATCACCGACTCAATGGACATGAGTTTGGGTAAACTCTGGGAGCTGGTGATCAACAGGGAGGCCTGGTGTGCCATGGTCCGTGGGGTCACAAAGAGTCAGACTCGACTGAAAGGCTAAACTGAACTGAACTGAATGAAGTTTAAGAAAGGAAAAGCAGGAAAATAATTTTGTTTTAAAATCACATCAAAAAGAATAAAATACCTAGGAATAAACTTAGCTAAGGATGTAGAAAACCTTCTATATTCTGAAAAGTTTCAAACATTGATGAAGGAAGTTGAAGTTGGTACAAATAAATGGAAAGATATCATGCTCTTCAATTGGAGGAATTAATATTTTTTAAATGTTCATTGTACTCAAAGTAATCTATAGATTTACTGCAATATATATCAAAATACTCAGGAAATTTTTGTCAAACTTGAATAAATAATCCTAAAATTTATATGGAACTACAAAAAAAACCTTGAATCATGAAAATAATTTTGAGGAAAAATAACATAGGTGAGGCATCATGCTTCCTGATTTTATTGTGAGGTAACAATAATCAAAACAGCAGGGTGCTGGCACAAAAACAGGCACATATATTAATCAAACAGAATATAGAGCTGAGAAATAGACCCACTTACTCAATTAATCTATAATAAAGGATACAAGAATATACACTGAAGAAAAAACAGTTGCATAAATAAGTGGAGATAGGAGAACTGGATACCTATATGTAAGAGAATGAAATTAGAACATTTTCTTACTTGATAAACAAAAATAAGCTCAAAATGGATTAAAGAAATAAAAGTAATGTCTGAAACTCCTAGGAGAGAACAGAGACAGAAAAATCTTTGACACAAATCAAAGCAGAATTTTTTTGGATCTGTCCCCTAAAGTAAAAGAAACAAAAGCAAAAATAAACAAGTGGGACATAATTAAAACTTAAAACCTTCTATACATCAAAGAAACCCACATGTACTGAGTTGCTCAGTTGTGTCTGATTCTTTGCAACCTCATGTACTATAGCCCACCAGACTCCTCTGTCCATGGGATTTCCCAGGCAAGAATACTGGAGTGGGTTGCCCTTTCATCCTCCAGGGGATCTTCCTGACCCAGGTATCAAACCCATGTCTCCTGCCATCTCCTGCACTGGCAGGCAGATTCTTTACTACTGAGCCACCTGAGAAGCCCTTCAAAGCGAACCATGGACAAACAAAAAGATAACCTACTGAATGGGAGAAAATATTTGCCAATTATATGACCAATAAAGGGTAATGTCCAAAATATAAAAACCACTTACATAAAGCTGTATCAAGTAAACAAACGGGGAGAGGAAGAAGATGGTGGAAGAGTAAGATGGGGAGATCACCAGCTTCCCCACAAATACATCAAAACTCATCAAGATATGGAACAACTCCTGCAAAGCAAACTCTAGGAGACATCATAAGAAGCCAGGCCTCCAGGGGAGGCAGGCTAGCCTCCCTGAAATGAGGTAAGAGAGAGGATGGAGACATAAAATGGGAAGACATGGAGAACTTCTGGACAGGAGCTTGTGTCCCAAGAGAGGGAGAGAGTTGTGAAGGTGGAACAGTTCCCGTGCACTGGGAAGCTCCCTTACAGGTAGGCCCAAGGGGGAACTGCAGAATCTCAGAAAGCCAGGCAAAGCAGGGACTAAGAGGGCAGAAAGCAGAGAAAGCTGCACTTCTCAGCCCAGAAGCAGCTCACAGACTGTAGCCCTGACCAGATGGCAGGCTCAGGGAACTGAGAGAAGCCCACAGAAGCCCCATGGCACACAGGGTGTGCCTGGGGTGCCAAGAGAGGCCCAGGGTACAAACCTCTGCAGCCCACGCAAACCTCACAATGCAGAGGGCAGGCCTGGGGGGCCAAGAGGGAGGCATACATAAACCTCTGCAGTGCATACAAACCATGCAGCACGGAGGGCAGGCCCAGGGAACTGGAAAAATACACAGGCCCTGTGACATAGAGGGCAGGCCTGGGTGAGGAAAAACAAGTGTACACGAACCCCACAACACAGAGGGTGAGCTCAGGGGGTTGAGGGAAGCCCATACAAGTCTCCATGTTGCAGAGGCCAGGGTCAGGGAGCTGAGAAGAGATCCACACAAGCCCCTACCTAGCAAGATTCACCCTTCAATGCAAGGCAAGACCGGGGGACAGAAGAACCAGCAAAGATTCAAGGGACAAGTAGGGGGCTGGTGACTGTGAAGATATGCTGAGAGGGCTAATTTGACATGGCTGTAGAAATTATATGTGTCTAACACTGCCAAAGCCAGAAGGACTGCCCAAATATATACTGAACTCATAGAAATCAGGAAACCTACTACAGGACACTGTGCTGCCCTTCAGAGAGATGAGATTCAACTCCATCATCAACCAGAACACAGGCACAAGCTTCTCCAACCAGGAAAACATCACAGGAAACCAATCCAACCCCATCCACAGGGGCAGACGCCACATCCAAGAACTATGAACTTGAGAATTGTTTTTTTTCCTCCTCTTTTAAGTCACACTATTTATTCCTCCCTACATATTTTTACCTTCACACTAGCCATTTGCTGTGCAGTGAAGTTTTCTTCTTTGTTTTTCTTGCTAAAAAAATTTTTTTAAGATTTTTTCTCCCTTTTATTGTGATTTTTTATTTTGTTTTTAATATATTTGACTGTTTTTCTTATAGTTCTTTACCAGATGTAACTATCCCTGAATATATATAAATATTTTTCTCATATAACTACTTATCTTTCCTTTTCTCGTTTCTCTTTTCTACATCTTTTAACCTTCTCTTTCACCTGTTCCTTTTCTCTTTTCTCTCCCTTCTCTTTTTCTTTCTTTTTCTTCTCCCTTTTTCCTTCACTCTTTCTTTTTTCCCCATGCAAGTTTAATTGTTGTGCTCTCTTTGCTATATTCCTCAACTGGCACTCTGCTCAGGTTCAGTTATCCAGACTGAGCATTAGTTAGCTCTGAATTTAATTGGTTGATATCACTTTTGGTTTCCCTTGTTCACCAACACAATTTCCTGTATTCTTTTCTTTATAATACTTCGGTTATAACTGTGTGTATGGAAGTGTATGTATATGCCCCATTACTTCTGTAATTACCTACTTGATCTTGTATTTACCATCTGTCTGAGTTCATCTTTTATTTCATGTCATGTTTTCCTTTTTGCTTTGGTGTGTTTACTTTAACCTCTTTCAATCCCTTAGCAAGCAACTTATGGAGCCCCAATTCCCTGACCAAGGATCACACTTGGTCAGTGAGATGCGAGCATTGAGTCCAAGATCCCAGACTGCCAGAGAACTGTTAACCCCAGGTCATATTGATTACTGAGAATTTTGACACCTGTACACAAAGCCTAGTATCACCCAACTGTTGACAGTATCCACTTCAGGGAACTTTACCCAAACAACAAGCAAGACAGCAACACAAAAACAATCATCAACAGACAATGAGTTCCACAAACACCCCAAAATATACCACCTCACACAGCCCTGCCCATCAGAGGGAAAAAAATTCACCCCCTCACACTAGAACACAGGTGCAAATCACCCCTAACAAGAAGTCAATAAAAACCACTCAACCAACCATTCCCTCCAAGGGCAAAGGCCAAAAAGAAGAAGGAATATAACCCTAAAGCCTTCAAAAGGAGACCTCAAGTGGAGCAAGTTAGGGGGAAAAAATGAAAAGATGGAGAAATACAGCACAAAAGATGATAGAACACCTTAGAAACTCACAAATTCAAATAAACAAAGAGAAAATAAACAATCTACCTGAAAGGGAATTCAGAACAATGATAGTAAAGATGTTCTGAAGACTTGAAACTAGAATGGAGAAAATGCAAGAAACAATTAACACAGTTAATACAATTACCAAGGAAACAGAAGAAATAAAGAACAAGCAAACAAAGACGAATAACACAATTACTGAAATTAAAAATACTCTAGAAGGAACCAACTGCAGAATAACTGAGGCAGAAGAACAGATAAGTGATCTGGAAGATAGAATGGCGGAAATAACTGTTGAAGAGCAGAATAAAGGAAAAAGAATGAAAAAAGTTGAGAATAGCCTCAGAAACCTTTGGAACAATATCAAATGCACCAACATTCTAGTTATAGAGGTCCCAGAGGAATAAGAAAAAAAGAGAGGCATTGAGAAATTTTTTGAAGAAATTATAGTGGAAAACTTCCCCAACATGGGAAAGGAAATAGTCAATCAAGTCCAAGAAGTGCAGAGACTTTCTTATAGGGGAAATCCAAGGAGAAATACATAAAGACACATATTAATCAAGCTAACAGATTAAACTCCAAGAAAGAATATTAAAAAAAAAAAAAAGAAGTCAGGAAAAAGTAACAAGTAACATACAAAGGAAAACCCATACAATTGACAGTGGATCTTTGAGCAGAAATTCTGCAGGCCAGAAGGGAATGGCAGGATATATTTAAAGTACTGAAAGAAAAAAATCTACAACCAAGATTACTATACCCACCAAAGATCTCATTCAAAATTGATGGAGAAATCAAAAGCTTTAGACAAGCAAAAATTAAGAGAATTTTGCATCACCAAATAATCCTTACAACAAATACTAAAGGGACTTACATAGCCACTAAACAAAAGAGAAAGGCAAGACCTACAAAACCAAAAGCAAAACAATTTTTAAAATGTCAATAGGCACATATCTATCAATATTACTTTAAATGTAAATGGATCAAATGCACCAACAAAAATATATAGATTGACTGAATGGATACAAAAACAAGACCCATCTATATGTTGCCTAAAAGATATCCACTTCATAGCTAGAGACACATACAGACTGAAAGTAAAAGGATGGAAAGATATTCCTTTCAAATGGAAATCAAAAGAAACCCAGAGTGGCAATCCTTATTTCAGACAAAATAGACTTAAAATAAAGAATATTATAAGAGATAAAGAAGGACAGTACATAATGATCAAGGAATCAGTCCAAGAAGGTGACATAACAATTGTAAATATTTATGCACCCAACATAGAGGCACCTCATTACATAAGGCAATCACTAACAGGCATAAGAGGGAAAATCGACAGTATCACAATAATAGTAGGGGACCTTAACACACTACTTACACCAATGGACAGATCATCAAAAGAGAATCAATAAGGAAACACAAATCTTAAATGAAACTTAGACCAAATGGACTTAGCTGAAATTATCAGGACTTTCCATCCAAATGCAGAAGAATACACTTTCTTTTCAAGTGCACATGGAATGTTCTCCAGGATAGACCATATCTTGGGCCACAAGTCAAACCTCAATAAATTCAAAAAATCGAAACTGTATCAAGCATCTTCTTGAATCACAATGCTATGAGACTAGATATCAACTAGAGGAAAAAACTGCAAAAAACACAAACTCATGGAGATTAGACAACACATTACTAAATAGCGAAGTGGTTACTGAAGAAATAAGAAGGGAAATAAAAAGATTCCTAGAAACAAATGACAATGAAAACACAATGACCCAAAATCTATGGATTTCACCAAAAGCAGTGACAAGAGGCAAGTTTATATCAATACAATCCTACCCCAAGAAACAAGATAACCTATTGGATAACCTAACTCTATATCTAAAGCAGCTGGAAAAAGGAGAACAAAAAATCCCCTAAGTCAGCAGAAGGAAAGATCAGAGCAGTAATAAATGAAAAAGCAGTGAAGGAAACAATAGCAAAGATTAATAAAATTAAAATCTGGTTGAGAAGATAAACAAAATTGACAAACCACTAGCCAAACTCATCAAGCCAAAAAAAGGAGAAAAATCAAATTAACACAAGCAGAAATGAAAATGAAGAAGTTACAACAGATAACACAGAAATACAAAGGATCATAAAAGAATATTATAAGCATCTATATATGAGCATCTAAAATGGACAACCTAGAGGAAATGGACAGATTCTTAGGAAGTTCAACCTCCCAATACTGAAACTGGAAGAAATAGAAATTATGAACAAGCCAATTAGAAACACTGGAATTGAAACTGTGATAAAAATTTCCCAAAAAACAAAACCACAGGGCCAAATGGCTTCACAGGGGAATTCTATATCAAACATTTAGAGAAGTACTAATGACTATTTTTATGAAACCCTTTCCAAAAATTGCAGAGGAATGAACACTTCCAGACTTATTCTATGAGGCCACAATCACCCTGATACCAAAACCAGGCAAAGACAACACACAAAAAAGAAAATTACACACTAATATCACTGATGAAAAGTAGATACAAAAATTCTCAACAAAATTCTAGCAAACAGAATTCAACAACACATTAAAAAGTTCAGACATGATGATCAAACTGGCTTTATTCCAGGGATGCAAGGATTCTTCAATATATGCAAATCAATCAATGTGACACACCATATTAACAAATTGAAGGATTTAAATCATATGATCATTTCAATAGATGCAGAAAAAGCCTTTGAAAAAATTCAGCATCTATTTATGGTTAAAACACTTCAAAAAATGAGCTTAGAAGGAACCTACCTCAACATAATAAAGGCCATATGTGGCAAATTCAGAGCAAACATTATTTTCAATGGTGAAAAACAGAAAGCATTCCCTCTAAGATCAGGAACAAGACAAGTGTCCAGTTTCGGCACTATTATTCAGCATAGTTTTGGAAGACCTAGCTATGACAATTAGAGAAGAAAAAAGAATAAAAGGAATCCAGACCATAAAAGAAGTAGAACTCTCACTGTTTGCAGATGACATGATACTATACATAGAACCCCCCCACTCCCCCCCAAAAAACCTATCAGAAATTTACTAAAGCTAAACAGTGAATTTAGCAAAGCCACAGGATACAAGGGCAGTACTTACAAATACATTTGCATCCCTATATACTGACAATGAAAAATCAGAAAGAGAAATTAAGGAATCAATCCAATTCACTCACTTGTGTATGACTCTTGGTGACCTATGGAGTATACAGTCCATGGAACTCTCTAGGCTGGAATACAGGAGTGGGTGGCCTTTCCCTTTTCCAGGGAATCTTCCCAACCCAGGGATCAGACCAGGGTCTCCTGCACTGCAGGTGGATTCTTTACCAGCTGAGCTGTTAGGAAAGCTCATATACTAACAGTGAAAAATCAGAAAGAGAAATTAAGGAATCAATCACATTCACCATTGCAACAAAAAGAATTAAATATCTAGAAATAAACTTACCAAAAGAGACCAAAGAACTGTATATGGAAAATTATAAGACCCTGATGAAAGAAATTAAAGATGACATAAGCAGATGGAGAGATATTCCATGTTCCTGAGTAGGAGGAATCAATATTGTGAAAATGGCTATACTAACAAATGCAATCTGCAGATTCAATGTTGCTGCTGCTGCTGCTGCTAAATCACTTCAGTCGTCTCCGACTCTGTGTGACCCATAGATGGCAGCCCACCAGGCTCCTCTGTCCATGGGATTTTCCAGCCAAGAATACTGGAGTGGGATGCCATTGCCTTCTCCAAGATTCAGTGCAGTGCCTATCAAATTACCAATAGCATTTTTCACAGAACTAAAACAAAAAAAAATACAAAACTACAAACAAGGTGAAAAGGCAACCTGCAGAATCGGAGAAAGTAAAGCAAAGGAAACAACAGACAAATAATTCATTTCCAAATATATAAGCAGTTCATGGAACTCAATACCAGAAAAACAACCTAATCAAAAAGTGGGAAAAAGACCTAAACAGACATTACTCCAAAGAAGATATACAGATGGTTAACAAACACATGAAAAGATAGTCAACCTTGTTCATTATTAGAGAAATGAAAATCAAAACTGCAATGAGATATATCACCTCACACCAGTCAGAATGGCCATCATCAAAAAGTCTACAAACAGGAAATGCTCAAGAGAGTGTGGAGAAAGGGGAGCCCTCTTGTGTTGCTGGTGGGAATGTAAATTGATACAGCCACTATGGAAGATAGTATGAATATTCCTTAAAAGACTAGGAATAAAACCACCATATGACCCCCAATCCCACTAGTAGGCATATACCCTGAGTAAACCAAAATTGAAAAAGACACATGTACCCCAATGTTCATTGAAGCACTATTTACAATAGCTAGAACATGGAAGCAACCTAGATGTCAATCAACAGATGAATGGATAAAGAAGCTGTGGTAGATATACGAAGTGGAATATTACCCGGCCATAGAAAGGAACACATTTGAATCAGTTCTAATGAAGTGGACAAACCTAGAGGCCTGTTATACAGAGTGAAGTAAGTCAGAAAGAGAAAGATAAATATCATATGCTAATGCATAAATATGGAATCTAAAAGATGGTACTGATGAATTTATTTGCAGGGCAGCAATGGAGAAACAAACATAGAGAACAGACTTATGGACATGGTGGGAAGGGAGGAGGGAAAGAGTGAAATGTATGGAGAGAGTAACATGAAAACTTACAACACCACATGTAAAATAGATAGCCAATAGGAATTTGCTGTATGACTCAAGGAACTCAAATGGGGGGCTCTGTAATCAGAGGAATCTAATTCCATTCCTCAGAGGAATCTAGAGGAATGGAATAGGAAGGGAGATGAGAGGGAGGTCCAAGAGGGAGGGGACATCTGTATACCTATTGCTGAATCTTGTTGATGTTTGACAGAAAGCAACAAAATTCTCTAAAGCAATTGCCCTTCAATTTAAAAATACACAAATTTAAAAATTTTAAAAAAACAATCAACCTAATTAAAAAATAGGCAGAAAATCTGAATAGGCATTTTTCCAATGAAGATATATAGATGTCTAACAGGCACATGAAAAGATGCTTAACATTTCTAATCATCAGAGAAATCCAAATCAAACCACAGTCACTTCACATCTGCCGCAATGGCTATCATCAAATTGTCTACTAATAACAAAAAAATTTTCTTTAATCGGTCATCTGTTGATGGACATGTAGTCTGCGTCCATATCTTGGAAATTGTAAATAAGGCTTCTATGAACATTGAAGTGCATGTACCTTTTCAAACTAGAGTTTTTGTTTGTTTGTTTCAGATATATACTCAGGAGTGGGATTGCTGGATCATATGGCATTTCCAGGGCTTCCCAGGTGGCTCAGTGGTAAAGAATTCACCTCCCAAGGCAGGAGACACAGGAGATGCAGTTTCAATCACTGGGTTGGGAAGATTCTCTGGAGCAGGAAATGACAACCCACTCCAGTATTCTTGCCTGAAAAATCCCATGGACAGGGGAGACTGGCAGGCTACAGTTCATGGAGTCCCAAAGAATTGGACACAACTGAGCACACATACACATAGCAGTCATATCTTTGTGGGTTTTTTTCTTTTTTTTAGGAAATTCCATCTTGTATTCCATAATCGCTGATGATTAGGAATATTAAGCATATTTTCATGTGCCTGTTAGACATTTACACACACACACACGCACACACACACATAAAAATATGTATGTGTATATATATGTGTGCATATATCTATAATGGAATATTAAGATTCCCAGGTGACTTAGTGGTAAGAATCTGCCTGGATATGTGGGTTCCATCCCTGGGTTCCCTGGGTCAGGAAGATCCCGTGGAGAAGGAAATGGCAACACACCCTAGTATTTTTGCCCGGGAAATGCCATGGACAGAGGAGCCTAGCGGGATACAGTCCAGTGGGTCACAAAACAGTCAGACATGACATAGCAACTAACACCACCACCACATTGGAATATTGCTCGGCCATTAAAAAAGAATGAGATTCTACCATTTGCAACAACATGAATGAACCCAGAGGGTATTATGCTTAGTGAAATAAGCCAGGGAGAGAAAGATAAATATTCTACGTTATCACTTACGTGTGGGCTTCCATCATAGCTCAGTCGGTAAAGAATCTGCCTGCAATGCAGGAGACCAGGTCTGATTCCTGGGTGAGGAAGATCCAATGGAGAAGTAAATGGCAACCCACTCCAGTATTCTTGCCTGGGAAACCCCACGGACAGAGGAACCTGGCAGGCTACAGTCCCTGGGATCGCAAGAATTGGACATGACTTAGAGATTAAACCACTACCACTTAGGTGTGGAATCTAAAAGATAACGCATATAACAAAATAGACTCACAGATATAGGAAAAAAACTAGGTTACCAATGGGGAGAGAGTAGGAAATAAAGAGGTACAAATTACTATGTTTAAAATGAACAAGGATATATTGTGCAGCATAGGTATATACAACCATTATTTTGTAATTACTTTAGAATATAATCTCTAAGAATATTAAATCACTATGTTGTACATCTGAAATTTATGTACTATTATAAATCAACTATAATTCAATTTGAAAAAAAGAATGACCCACACTCTCTTTCCGTTCTGGTTCCAAGCAAACACACCATCTAGTGTGCGTCAAGAGTCCTGTAACTGTGACATGAGGCTTGGATTCTGACAGACTCTGCCACTTATAGCTATGACATGGTCACTTAACTTCTCTAGATTTAGATTCTTAATCTTAAAAATAACAAATAACAGCTGAAGACCTATAAAGGCCTGACCAGGGCCACAAGTATACATAATAATAGCATCTACATGTATTACTTAAACAACTACCTGTGCAGTGAGTCAGATCCACTCCTGATTATGAGCAGTGGGAAGCACCTAAATAGTCAGAAGTCCAAATTACAACTATGATTCACCAGGAAACTCCACTAAACCCTCAAAACCATCAGCCATGGATAACTGGAAAGACTGTTGGACTTCCGATATGAAATAAAATGGTTTATTGATTCTCTGTGACCTCACTCATACTGTGAATCACTGAACCATGCTTCACTTGGCCCCAGGAGTTTGGCAAAGAATGGCAGGGCAAAGAAGGATGCTTTTCCCTCTGTGCCCCAGGATTATGAATCATCAGGTGCCTTTCCAGGTCCACTTGTCTCCTGGCAATGACTGTGTTCTCTGGTGTATGAAGCTCTATTGTTTGGGGCATATTAATAAAATTGGTCTTTCAAGGACCAATTATTTAACCCATCTGAAAAGCTCAAGATGAGCTAGGTTATGCTGCAGTAACAAAAACAAAGAATACTCAGTGGCCTAAAACATCAAAGGTTTAATTTATTGTTCATGCTACAAGCCCATCATGGGTCAACTGGGGGCTATGTTCAGCAATGCCTTCATGCTGGGAACCAGGCTGACAAAAGAGCCTCTATTTGGAATGTTACTGATCACCATGGCAAGTGGAAAGAGAGAGCATGGTGAATTACACACTGACTCTTAAAGCTTTCCACAAGAGATAATAATGTAATCTTGCTTCTGCTTATAACATTGGCAAAAACAAATCATATGACTATATCTGACATCAAGATCTAGAAGGAAAATGAAAAAAAAATTACAAACAGTATTAAAGATAACCTCAGTGTGTTTGACTTTTTAAATTCTATTTCATCATACTCAGGAACTCTGATCTTGTGATGACAAACTTGTGTAGAGGCACCCACATATGTCCATGTCACCCAACTGAAAAGACCCAAGAGATCTTCCATATCCTTGCATATTTCTCTGTTGACCTAGAGGCCCGACCTCCTGAGACAAATGGACAGAAAAAGCTAAGGGATCATGCTTGAGTTTCTAAAATGGTATACCTGGAAAGAGCTTAGGGAAAATGAAGTTGACAAATTTTCTTTGCCAGACAAAGATGGATAATCACAAATATCAAATAAAATTTTCTATTACCTTTAAAAATCAAGTTCCTAGAAACTTATGCTTAAAGATGGAGGATTTCACCTATTAGAAATATGCCAGACACTAATGGGTTCTACTTTCATTATTTATCAGTCAGTACATTCTGATTTTTACTTAATGAACCGTAAATATAACTGTAAGTACATGGGAAGGGATGTAATATAACTAAGTAATTAAGACCAAAAAATTGGGATGATTTTATTCTGAATTAAGATGAATCAAAAAGTAGATACATACACATATTCAAGTGAAAAACATTTTTTTCAAAAAAGGATCAGGAATGTATAGAAGTTCCAGTTGCTTCATATCACTGGCATCATGATATTGTCAGTCTTTTACATTTTAGTCATATTGGTTTTTATTTGCATTTCTTTGGTGGCTAAAAAATTTCAGTAACCTTTTATTGAACAAGCTGAAGAAGACTGGAGCAAACAATTCTTAAAGATAAAAGGACCAGCAAAGTCTTCTCAAAGCTGGGGGATGATATTTGAATTTGAGATTCTCAGAGCTGTCTTCAGATTTCACTGAAGCACAGGGCAGCTCTTGTTTGTGATGAAGCTTTTCCTAATCTAGAAAGATGTAGAGAGCAGTGGAGAGTATTTGATTGTCCCAAGTCCTAAACACAGACTCCAAGGAATGGCCTGATTTACTGCCACCATCATGAAAAGCACAGAAAGCTTGATAAGATATAGTAAAGTTTATCTCAGAGGCTGAAACAGAGTTAGGGGTGCGAGCATCTTCCTTTTGGCCTTCTCTCACCTCCGGTCTGCCTCCCTACCTGGTCACAGCTGAAGCAGGACAGGCTGGAGGACCATAACTTATTTAGGAAGCCTGAGCTATGAGGAGCCCTTGATTGTCAGAATTTTGAAGTCAAAAGAGTTTTCACAAAGCAGTAGCAGAGAATCTTCTGCTTTTAGAGTAGTGATTCCTCCCAGAAATGAGAGCTAGGTAAATTTAACAAACAAAATTGATACTCAATTCTTTGTGAATAATAGGTATGAAATTTTAAAATAAAGACTGAAATATATGTGGATAATTTATTATCATAAATATGTGGGGCATAGCAACACAAGAATAATGTAAAAAAAATTTTGAGGTAGGAGGGGGGATCGGGATGGGGAGTATGTGTAACTCTATGGCTGATTCATGTCAGTGTATGACAAAACCCACTGAAATGTTGTGAAGTAATTAGCCTCCAACTAATAAAATTAAATTAAAAAAATTTTAGTATCATTTTATAGATGTTCTAAAGATTGTCTGTTTATTTCCATTTTTAATGACTCAAAAATTTATCAAATCTGGGCAACTTAAAGAAAAAAATTTAATTATTATGCAAATTTCAAAGACTCCTAAGTTTCTTCTTTTATAATTTGAGTGACAGGGTTAACAAAAAAGAAGTCACATCTCTGTAAGCTTAATATAGGAAAAGTTGTATCTCTTCATTTTAAACAAATGCAAATTTGTCATTCCTATGAGTACACGCATTGGGGACAATAAGTTGGGACAACATTTAAGCATTCCCAAAAGCCAATACTAGCTCATCTTTCAGTTGACAACTAAAGAATTTTCCAAGATAGATCTAAATAACTCACCTACAAAAATCAAATATTCAAAGAAGAGGACACTGCATTTCAGAACTAATAACTGAGCGAATATTTATATTTTAAGGTAAACCCAATCTAATTCAAATGCAAACACAGGCATAACTCTGATTGTGGCTATGAATATATTGCTGCATCATTAAAATGTAAGAAAAATAAAACATCAACTGAGAAATATGTTTTCAATAAAGGAGCGTTATACTTATGAAATTAGAAAGGAGTCTAATAGTAATATAAATTTAATGTAAAGGAACTACTATTAAATGACACTTCATTTTAGTTAAAAGGCTTTAATTAAAATTAATAAATAAATGAATACTATAAAAAGTTAGTTTTTAATATCCTCCATCCATTCTGGCTCTGGTTAAGTTGTAAAGTGTTTTATTCACTTTGTGTTTTGCAATGTTGTTTATTATACTAATAACAGTTGACAGACAAGATGCTTCGTTATTTAATGATCCACAAAAGTAAGGTAATAGACAAATATCAAGGTCAAATGTCATTATCAAGTAATAATGGTGGAAGAGGAAGGCAGAGGGTAGAGAGGACAGGCCCTTGAGAAGGTCAGGTGTCTCTGCCCATATCCAGGAAGAACTCCCAGAGGGCAGAAAAAGGCCAAGTGGCCCTTCAACCACTCTTTAAAGTGCCACTTTCTAAGTTGACCCATCCATCCAAAGGGCAACACATTATCTGCTCAGATGCCCTCCTCAAGGAGCTGTGTGTCAGGAAATATCATCAGGCAGCTTCTAAACTAGTCCATAATCACCATTCCCTTGAACTCTGAAACCCAAGAAGCTACATCAATGAAAAATGTTAAGCATCACCATAAGATACCAAACAAAAAAATACAAAATATTGGTTTCTGGAATTAGGAATATTTAGGCAAAGTGAAGTGAGGTACTCTCTTGGTTTGGCCTTGATGGCTACCCAAAAGATGTTTTAATACTGGGGAAAATTTAAGTTTCATAGATTCAAGTTGTAGAGATGATAATCACTTGTAGTAGAAGTGAGAGCAGAAGGCAAAGGCAGAGAAGAAATGGGATGAAACAGGAGTCTCCAATGAGCAGGGTGAAACTATCAGTATGTAGGAAACTCAGTGAGTCCAACTTTCCTTCATTATCCTATAAAGTACAAAAAAATGAAGAGTACATATTATTGATAAGAAGTAGGAACAATTAAATATATACCTTTTTAAAGACATACTTGCTAGCTTGCTTGATAAGTTGCCTCAGTTCTATCTGACTCTTTAAAACCCTGTGGATTGTAACTTGCCAGGTTCCTCTGTCCGTGGGATTCTCCAGGCAAGAATACTGGAGTGGGTTGCTATGCCCTCTTCCAGAGGATCATCCTAACCCAGGGATCAAATCCACATCTCTTACATCTCCTGCATTGGCAGGAACATTCATCACTCTGAGGGATTTTAGTGCTTTTCTAGATATGGGGAGATTCAAGAATTGGGCTCTTAAAACTGGCTCCTGAAAACACCTAACTATTTGAATACAGCATGTCCTGCCAATTTTTCCCTTGAGCATCGAGTGCCTCATTTCTGCTCTCCACCCTGAACTTCTTTCAGGGGATACTAAAGGTCAGCAGCTGTGGCAGCACAAGATTTAATCCTGGTAGAGGTAGATGGCAAGTTTCAATTTGTAGTTGACAGGATCCAGATAAAAATATAGGTAATAGTCTGGGGGTTTCAGGTACAAGTGAATAAAGAGGATCTTGAGAGTACAAATGACATGCACTGTAATACTATTCAGAGCCTCTTCTAGGGACTAAAGCAAATATTTCATCTTGTTGGGGTTATATTAAACTTTTGACACATCTGAAACTCTGTCTTGGTCACTTACTAACAAGATTACCTTGAGAAAGTTGCCCAGCCTTTTAAAGGATCCATTGGAGTAATGATAGAGCCAACTCCATATATCTTTTCTGGGGATTATCTGTGATAATATGTTAAAGGCTTTACATATGTGAAAAATTATTCCTATTTCTTCACCCCTATCTGTATCCAAACCTTTTCCCATGTGACTCTGTAATTCTTCCCACTAAAGGCAATCTTATTTCCCTGTACTATTGATATTGGCCATGTGATTTATTTGACCAGTGGAATGTGGGTAGAAGTTTCCAGTATATGCCTTCAGAGGAATATCCTATGGTAAGAATACCCTATTCTTCTGCATGAGAAGAATATTCATCCAGTGGCTGTGGCCTTTTTGGTCTGAGTCTTAGAATAAACACACATGGAGCAAAATTGAGTTAAACCTGCATAATGTTGAATACGAGAATAAATGCTTATTGTCATGTGCTATTGAGTTCTGAGCTGGTTTGTCATCATGCAGCAATATGTGACTGATACAACACAGTCCTGAAGTGTGGCCTAGAAATCTACATTTCCCAGGTTTTGCATAATAAAGATGCATAACAAAACATCTGACTCACTGCAGGATCCTCACTGTTCCAAAGCTACAAATCTTTATAAGGAACAACCTCAAATTTACCTTTGAAAGGCACACACTCTACTGACTGACTTTGTGGGAAAACTATTCTTTCTTTGAAGTTATCAAATTTCCTCTACTGTGCTATTGCTCAAAAGTTATTCTACCCCCTCTTTCTCCACAGACCTCTTCTAAATAGACTTCCCTTTTTTCCCCTCACCTAGATTCCTTTGCATCTTTCAATACTGGCCTTAAACCTGACTTCTTCACCAGTCTTACTTGACCAGTCATTAGCCCCCTTTTCTGCACACCTGCTGTTCTTGTCGTCAACACTATAGTCAAGACTAACTCTAAGAATTTCATTGGTTTCTTTCCTTCTGTCGAGACACTGACAATTCCTGCAGGCAGGAGCTGTCTTCACTCCTATATCTTCCACCATCTCTAATATAAAGAGAGATGTACAGTAAAGACTTTTGCATCATGTCAAAAGATACTATGCTATTGAGTTCAAGGATTTTTAAAAGCTAGCTCTAGTGAAACATGTATATTACCATATGTAAAATAGATGACCAGTGCGAATTCAATGCATGAAGCAGGTAACTCAAAGCCAGTGCTCTGGGACAACCCAGAGGGATGAGCTGGGGAGGGACTTAGGAGAGGGGTTCAGTATGGGGGACACATGTGCACCTGTAGCTGACTCATGTCAATGTATGGCAAAAATTGCTGCAATATTGTAAAATAATTATCCTTCAATTAAAATAAATTAATTAATTAAAATAAAGAGAAAAAATTAGATCTTATTTTATTACCCAGATTCTATTTTTTCATTCTGAAATAGCTTTTTAAGAATATGTATTCTTTATTTTATCTTATTTTTTGTTGAAGTGTAGTTAATTTATAGTGTTGTGTTAGTTTCAGGTGTATAGCACAGTGGTTCAGTTACATATATATATATATATATATAATAAATATATATATATATATATATATATATATATATATTTGGAATTCCCTGGTAGCTCAGACAATAAAGAATCTGCTTGCAATGTAGGACACCCAGGTTCAATTTCAATCCTTGGGTCAGGAAGATCCCCTGGAGAAGAAAATGGCAACCCACTCCAGTATTCTTGCATGGAGAATTCCAAAGACAGAGGAGCCTGACAGGCTATAGTTTGTGGGTTGCAAAGAGTCAGCCATGACTGAGAGTCTAACACACACACATACATATACATATATATATGTAATATATATATAATATATATATATTCTTTTCAGATTCTTTTCAGATTCTCAATTACAAGATATTGAGCATAGTTCCCTTTGCTATACAGTAGGTCCTTGTTGGTTATTTTATATATAGCTATCTATACATGTTAATCTCAAACTCCTAATTTATCCCTCCCCCAAATATTTTCCCTTTGGTACATGTAAATTTGTTTTCTATGTCTATGAGTCTGTTTTATATATGTTTATTTGATTTTTTTCTTTTCCATATTTTTTTCCATTATAAGTTATTACAAGATATTGAGCAGAGGTCCCTGTGCTATGCAGTAGATCCTTGCTGTGTACCTTACTTGTTTACCTTTATATATAGTAGTGGGTATATGTTAGTCTCAAACTCCTAATGTATTTCTCCCCACCTCACACCCAAGATTCCATTTTTATTTCCCGGGTGTGTTAATGGGATATACCAGTGACAGTTACATGACTGTATATATTATAAATATTCATCAATGTATAGATTATAAATATGCATACACACACACACACACACACACATACATATATATATATATATATATATATATATATATATATATATACTATGTATATCATGTCTCAAATTTTTTAAAGCTAAGAAAATGTCATCTGGAACTAGAGAAAAAATGAATGTTAAAATAAAAAATATACAGAATTTTTAAATGCCGGTATTATTTGTAATTTCCAAAGTTCAATTTCTCAAGCCTCTAGGTTTCAGCATAGGATTATATCAAGGCAAATAAATATAAGTAGCTGATGAAGAGTTAAACTGGACATCATGAAATATGTGTCTGGGAAAAGTTTCAGGTATTCTATGCCTAGTTCATGGGTAGATGAAGATACATACATACCAGCAAGGACAAGCCATTTGGTACACTGACTGGCTAAATACTCATCAGTGGTTATGTCCTATGCCAACCTGTCTCCAGATTGACAAGATAGTGTTGAGACTGCAGCAAGGGAAGCAGAAACAAAGGCAGGTGCTGATGCTGCCTTAACAATGACAGCCTATTTCCCCCATGCACCTGAGAACACCAGTGAACTTGGCCATTGTTCAGCAGCAGAAACCTAGGGGTTTCTCTCATCCTTAACTCTTCATCATGTGACCACATTATTCCCTTAGGAGATGATCCTGCCCTGTGTCCCCTGACAATGGAATCCTCCAAACCCAAAACTATGTCATCGTGATTTACCAACCAGAGGTCACTGCTCCCCACCACCTCTCTTCAGCCCAAGCTGTTTGTTCTTATTGTTCATTAAAAAAAAAAAAAAAAAAAAGAATGAAAGGGAGGAAAGACAGCAATCCAAGCTCAGTCATAAGCAGCACAAAAGATTCATTTGTGAAGGGCAAAGATTAACAGGACTAATAGCCCCAGGGGTTTGGGGAAAGCCTGTCTGATTCAGGGAGCCAACTGGGAAAAGTTGAGTGCAGACAAATTGCTTGTTACAAAGGGAACACTTTGTGGGAGGGTATGGAAATAACTATGTTCTGGGAGCCTGTTTTACTTTCTGTGATGTTTCACCAGCAAGAGCTACAGGAACAGTCTGAGCGGCAGAATAATATACCTGTGATAAAAGCAGCTGTCTCCTCTCCTCTAGACACTGAAAGTCTAGCTCCTGTTCAGAACTATATACAATGAAGCTTCCATTTACCAGACATTAGTTATTAAGTCTCTGTCAAATTGTTTTTATGTTGTACTTTCATCTAAATGAGAAGGAAAAAGAAAAAGCTTTCTCAGGAGGTTACATAGAACTTTCCTTCAGCTACAACTTGAGTCTTGGCATTTGATAAGAATTTATTCTCTAAAAGGTGACCTGGAGGCATTATAAGGTCTTTCTTGAAGTTTTCTAGATTAATGCTTTGGAGAAATGCTTAAAAGCAAAGGTTAAAACAAGAAGGGCTTGCTGCTTAACGTTTAATTGTAGTATTTACACTGACACAACCCTCTGAATAAAAAAGAGGAAATTCTTTTTATAATTTTCTGTTGTCGCTGTATTTTAAATACTGAATGAACAGAATTACATGGAGATAAAAGTAAACACCTCTTTATGAATCATAGCCTTGTGGTGAAGGGGCTTGTGTAACTCAATGAAGCTATGAGCCACGCTGCGCAGGGCCACCTAAGACGGACAGGTCATAGTGAAGAGTGCTTGATGCAAGAAACCCAAGAACAGTGTGGACAGGGAGGCCTGGCAGGCTGCAGTCCACAGGGTTGCAAAGAGTCAGACACAGCCTAGCAACTGAACAACAACAACAACAAAAGTAAACAGCACGTGAAATGAAAACATGGTCAGGGTCTTTACAAACTGGCTTGGGAAAGGAAACCCTTCTCAAACTAAATCTTTTCATTATATTACTTCAGATAAACTATTCTCATAGACAAGCATGGCTAGACTTCTGGGCAGTCAAAACAGTACAGTCTTCTGAACAAAATAGAAGGAAATGTCTGATCTCTGCTGACCCCACTCAGAAGTGGGGTGACCTTCAACCTCAAGAAAAGTTAGTTTCAACCTTTGGTGTAAGTTAGAAAAGCTGGAAGAGCCTATTAAACTTACAGATCCCCAGTACCTCACTTTGATATTTTGAATCAGCCCTCTGGGATGAACCTTGGAAATTTCATTTCTGTGAAACATCCCAGGTAATTCTGATCCAAGAGGCTCACAGGTTGCACTTGGAATCTACTTAACTCTTTCCCACATTCCACTGGTGCCAAACTGCCAAGTCTTAGTCCCAGTGTCATTGATTTTAACAGTTCTAAAATTAAGCTATGTTTCAAAAATGTGAGACACACAAGCCTTATCCTATTGTTTCCAACACTAAGCTAAAGAATGTTGCAGCACATAGGTAGGAGTACCCTTATCTTGTCATCAGAAGCCCACTCACATAAATTACCACATCCTGCCTGCTGTCTGGAGTCAGTGCAAACCTTACTCAGTTCCTCTTCAGTAATCCTCTGATCAAGAACAAACTAGTAAGTTATGTGCATAGGGACAGTGAAAATGTTTAAGAATTATCTAGCTGAGATTTTTTTTTTTTTTCAATGCACTTTGCAGAGGTTAGGAACAGCCCACAAATACCCACCCGTTCAACAGAAGAAGCAAATGGAAGAGGGCATCATCATCTTATTTAAAACATTTCATCTTCCCAGCAAACAAAGGGTTTCTGCAATTCACCTTTACTTTGTACCAAAGAAAGTTCACTTCTGCGGTGAGTGCTCTCAAGATAGGAATATGAAACTACGGCCTGGGGAAGAACCTCACGTCCATAGGAGACTGATCAAGGTATCCATTAAATGTACTGGACTGAACGCAGAGGTTCGGTGTTGTTTTTTCTCCAGCTCTCCTGCTTGTCCTGTGCAAATTGTTCAACGGCCTTTCCCAGTAAAAGGACTTCAGAAACAGGAGCTGTTTTCAGGAGAGGAAGAGTGAAGTGTTGATATGCTGATCCACAGAGCACAAAAGTCCACTGACAGATGGGAAGGAAAAAATGAAAGTGCGGCAAAGATTAAACACAGAAAGATTTTACAAGCAAGTAAAGGCAATGATGGGTCCCTCTGGAACAAGGCCACCACATGGTAATAGGGGCCATTTGATCTGTTAGCGGGCACAATGGACAATGTGAGGGTGAACAATACTGCCCAGAACACACTGGGTAAATAGAGGAGACCGTGGTCATATGAACAGCTAAGTGTGCACATTGCAGTTTGTCTGGGCCTTTGGAGGTTGGATTTTGAAAGCCTAAGAGGGTTATGCCGATTTCAACAGACACTCTTATCCTTGGGATCTGGAAGGTGATTATAAAGTCATCTGTCATGAGCAGCCTATCCCACAAACATTACTCAGCTGCTACTACTCCTGACAGTTGGGCCAACTTCTGGTTCAAAAACAGTCCATTTGTCCATGTCCTGTACACCCTGATATTGTGGAAGAGGCAGAATTAGAAGGTACTACTGGAACACCAGTCAAATCACTTTGGAATCGTGGCACTAGTTTGCCAGGAGAAACAGGAGATGTGGGCTTAGTGGCCTGGAAAGGACAGTGAGTTGTGTGAGAGAAAATGCCCACTTAGGAAACTGCTTTGTGGAATTCTCTGAGCTGACCTGCACGTGGGAGTGATGCAAGCACTTCTGAGATCTAGAATCATCACCCCACACTCTGTCTGATTTTGCCAGTCCTCACTTCCAGACGGAAATCTGTACTGTGGCCCTGGGAGAAGCACAGTAGTCATTGACAGGTGCTCACAGAGCCTTCACGTGGCCTGTTGTAAGCACACCGCGTACCTTTACTGATGACTTAACAGCTTCTGAATCACTCCCCATTAGGAAAACTCAAGCATACACTTCCCTTTTTAGATTAAGAATCCAGCCCCAAAATACACACAAGTAACCAAAGACCAACAGCTGCCTTTCCAAGAGATAGCAACTCTACACTAAAGCATCATGACAGCCTCATGAAAGCAGCAACTGTAAAGGGTCTTAAATCCTTAAAAGAACTGCTCCAAAGGTCTAGATTCCCCTCCTAATCTAGATATAGAGGAGTCTTTAAATCAAGCCTTCATTTCTGGAACATGCTCACTGTGGTTGCTTGAAGACTTATTGGATCATGATCGAGGCAGCAGGATGATGAATGAATGAGGTATGCACCCATGATGGGAGAACACTCCAGTGATAAAAGGCATCATGCAAAAATATGAAAGCATACTTATCATAGAAACCCAGGATAAGTGCCCCTACTGGTAAGCTGAAAATGGCTGTAACTATATATGTACATTCTGTCTCATTCAGAGAATGGCACCAGCTTCATCTGACATAAGTAAGTGTAAAAATATCCCTCCTCTTTAAATATGTTTGATTTTATGTATATTTATATATATATTTCTATAAGGTGTGAACATATATAAGCATATGAAATATGTTTAAATTATATCTAGTATAATGTATGTGTGTGCACTAAGTCCTTTCAATTGTGTCACTTTGCGACCCCATGGTTTGTAGCCCACCAGGCTCCTCTGTCCATGGGATTCTCCAGGCAAGAATACCGGAGTGGGTTGCCAGGTCCTTCACCAGGAGACCTTCCTGACCCAGGGATTGAACCCATGTCTCATTATGTATCCAGCATTGCAAGAGAGCTCTTTACCACTAGCACCACCTGGGAAGCATATGAAATTGCCGTTTTTGTAGATTAAAAAGTGTATTAGTTGAATATCAGCAAGTTCATATGATTAAATCCAATATGAACATGTGGTGGTCATTAACCCTTTGTCATTCTCCCCGTTCTCACCTTCTAAACACTGATTGGATGCTGGGGTTGAGACACTGCAGACCGTATTTCTCTGTTGCCACCTTCAAAGTACTAAACTTCAAAGTAACAGGCAGTTGAGGGAGAGTAGCCTTTTCCTGGTCACTTGTTCCTGTGAATATCCCTGTAGACTCACTTCTTCCTGGCGACTGACTTTTGAGCCCAGCCTTCAGTGGTGTAATATAATGGTGTAATGTATTTATTTTTGCCGCACAATTAAAGAGCTAGTCTGTGTGCATCCCCTCAGATTCTGCTTTCCAGGGTCCCTTCTTCAAGCTTCTTATAACTCCAGCTCTCTCTCCTTGTTCCTGCATCCTAAGAGGTGTTAGCTTATAATATCTGTTTCTTTGGCAAATTTTAGTCTTTTAAATCTATTGAACAAATCCAATATTAAATTTTCTCTGTTAAAAATAACTAACATGGTTTGTGCTTTCTTGACTGGCTAGTGACTGATATAATATCTATACTTATTTTAAATGCCTATTTTTTGTATATATGCTTATTTTATATATATGGAAAGAAACAGACTTAGAGAAATAAAAAAGCTTGAAATAGCAATGGTGCCACACACATTTTAATATATTCTGATAATACTGCATTTTTTAATTTATACATTTAAATTTGAGGAAATTACACATTTCTTCAAGGCTGAGGTCCCCACCAAGCTCACAGAAAATGCATGCAAGTGTCAAGAAAACCATGTGCATCCTATATACCAACACAGTTTAAAAATCATTAAGCTGTTAACCTGTCAAGCCAGAAATATTTTGATGATAACTAGTGAAAAACGATGAGTCTATTTTTTTTTTGTCTATGGGCCATTTGAAAACATAGATTTGATGATTGATTCACAATATTTCACCCATACTTTTAAAAAATCTGTCCATTTTGATACAGACTGCTTCTAAGATGTCCCTCCTAATTAACAGGGCTGTTATGTTTAATTTTATGCTCTCCTGGATGTCTGCCCTTCCCTCAAGGTCACGTGGGGAAGGCAGGTGGATTTTGGCATGATTGTTCACAGCAGTTCTAATTGTTACAAAGGCTTCAGATTCTCACCATGCAGGGAGGCCTTTGGTGTGGTCAACCTTTCTGTTCCTAATTTTAGCACAAAGACCACTTAGAAAGAAAGAGTGTTTTTAAAAAGCACGTGGTTTCCATCCAGCAGTTACTGACCTCAGATCTATTTCAAAAAACATTTCATATTACACATATCACATTGGATGGAAGGGCAGTTTTCTAATCAAGACTTTTGTCTTTTCCTCTTAAGTTCACACGCTTACAATAAGCATGGTGTTTTATATCACATTTCATTGACACATACCACTAATCCTGTCAGTAACTAAGACTGCATCCTCTCAAATACACAAGGACACACCCTCACACAGCACGTACATGAAAGTCTCCCAATATGCACGTGAATTTTAAAGTATTCAATAAGATTAAAGTTTTGATTAACTTACAAAAATTTCTTCTAATGCCACAATCATCTGTTATAATGACAGACATCAGCAATGTACAAATGTTTGGGCAGGCTGGGTAGCCCTCAATCCTCAGCTCTACAGTGAACAAAGTGGCCAAGCAGTCTGCATGCACATCACATGCACATCTGAAATCAGAATCTGTGTGCTGAGGACCTTGCAAGACATTCTTAGCAGATGACTTCAGCCCACCCCACAATTATTTAAGTGCACCTCTCTGTCTGAGGGTGAATACAGGATGGGACTTGGGAGTTAAGACCTCAACTTCTTGAGTAATTCAGAGGGTCCGCAGTGGGAGTGAACCCTAATAATCCACTTGCCCATTATTGACCTTCCTCTTATTCCCAAATAAATAATCCAATCCAAATTCTTATCTGAATCTACTTTTGTGAACTGAGATAGCCACTTAGCCTTTGTGTGATATCCTTGGCCCAAGTACTGCAGTATCACGCATTAACTTCTCTCCTCTGCAGGCCAGGACAGCAAAATCCTGAAGGTCTCCTCCTCTTTCCTGAGAGGATTGTTTCTCAATTCCCTTGTAATCACCTCATCTTTTATGCAAAGGAGATTAGGCTCCCAGTGTTCTTTGACTTTAAATTATAGGGACATTAGTACAATGTGGTGACTATAGTTAGCAATACTACATTGTATATATGAAAGTTGATAAGAGAGTAGATCTTAAAATTCTCATCAAATTGAAAGCATTTCCCCTGAAATCAGGAACAAGACAAGGATGCCCACTCTCACCACTACTATTCAACATAGTGTTGGAAGTTTTGGCCACAGCAATCAGAGCAGAAAAAGACGTAAAAGGAATCCAGATAGGAAAAGAAGAAGTGAAACTCTCGCTGTTTGCAGATGACATGATCCTCTACATAGAAAACCCTAAAGACTCTTCCAGAAAATTACTAGAGGTAATCAATGAATATAGTAAAGTTGCAGGATACACAGAAATCCCTTGCATTTCTATATACTAACAATGAAAAAACAGAAAGAGAAATTAAGGAAACAATACCATTCACCATTGCAACAAAAAGAATAAAATACTTAGGAGTATATCTACCTAAAGAAACAAAAGACCTATACACAGAAAACTATCAAACATTGATGAAAGAAATCAAAGAGGACACAAACAGATGGAGAAACATACCGTGTTCATGGATTGGAAGAATCAATATTGTCAAAATGGCTATTCTACCCAAAGCAATCTATAGATTCAATGCAATCCCTATCAAGCTACCAACGGTATTTTTCACAGAACTAGAACAAATAATTTCACAATTTGTATGGAAATACAAAAAACCTCGAATAGCCAAAGTAATCTTGAGAAAGAAGAATGGAACTGGAGGAATCAACCTGCCTGACTTCAGACTCTACTACAAAGCCACAGTCATCAAGACAGTATGGTACTGGCACAAAGACAGAAATATAGATCAATGGAACAGAATAGAAAGCCCAGAGATAAATCCACGAACCTATGGACACCTTATCTTTGACAAAGGAGGCAAGGATATACAATGGAAAAAAGACAATCTCTTTAACAAGTGGTGCTGGGAAAACTGGTCAACCACTTGTAAAACAATGAAACTAGAACACTTTCTAACACCATACACAAAAATAAACTCAAAATGGATTAAAGATCTAAATGTAAGACCAGAAACTATAAAACTCCTAGAGGAGAACATAGGCAAAACATTCTCTGACATAAATCACAGCAAGATCTTCTATGACCCACCTCCCAGAATATTGGAAATAAAAGCAAAACTAAACAAATGGGACCTAATGAAACTTAAAAGCTTTTGCACAACAAAGGAAACTATAAGTAAGGTGAAAAGACAGCCCTCAGATTGGGAGAAAATAATAGCAAATGAGGAAACAGACAAAGGATTAATCTCAAAAATATACAAGCAACTCCTGAAGCTCAATTCCAGAAAAATAAATGACCCAATCAAAAAATGGGCCAAAGAACTAAACAGACATTTCTCCAAAGAAGACATACAGATGGCTAACAAACACATGAAAAGATGCTCCACATCGCTCGTTATCAGAGAAATGCAAATCAAAACCACAATGAGGTACCATTACACGCCAGTCAGGATGGCTGCTATCCAAAAGTCTACAAGCAATCAATGCTGGAGAGGGTGTGGAGAAAAGGGAACCCTCTTACACTGTTGGTGGGAATGCAAACTAGTACAGCCACTATGGAAAACAGTGTGGAGATTTCTTAAAAAACTGGAAATAGAACTACCATATGACCCAGCAATACCACTTCTGGGCATACACACTGAGGAATCCAGATCTGAAAGAGACACGTGCACCCCAATGTTCATCGCAGCACTGTTTATAATTGCCAGGACATGGAAGCAACCTAGATGCCCATCAGCAGATGAATGGATAAGGAAGCTGTGGTACATATACACCATGGAATATTACTCAGCCGTTAAAAAGAATTCATTTGAATCAGTTCTAATGAGATGGATGAAACTGGAGCCCATTATACAGAGTGAGGTGAGCCAGAAAGATAAAGAACATTACGGTATACTAACACATAAATGCGGAATTTAGAAAGATGGTAACGATGGCCCTATATGCAGGGCAGAAGAAGAGACGCAGAAGTACAGAACAGACTTTTGAACTCTGTGGGAGAAGGGGAGGGTGGGATGTTTCGAAAGAACAACATGTATATTATCTGTGGTGAAACAGACCACCAGCCCAGGTGGGAGGCATGAGTCAAGTGCTCGGGCCTGTTGGGCTGGGAAGATCCAGGGGAATCGGGTGGAGAGGGAGGTGGGATGGGAGACCGGGATGGGGAATTCGTGTAACTCTATGGCTGATTCACATCAATGTATGACAAAACCCACTGAAAAATAAAAAAAAGAAAAAAGAAAAGAAAAAAAAAAATTCTCATCACAAGGAAAAGAAAATTATAACAATGTAAAATGAGCTGATGTTTGTTAATAACCTTACTATGGTAACAGTTTTGCAATATACATGTATCTAATTATTGTGTTATACAGTTTAAACTTGTATAATGTTATATGTAAATTATATCTTAATAAAACTGAGGAAGTTAAAAAAATTTAAATACATAGCTCTGACAAAAAAGAAAAAATTGGTGAAGGCAACCCATGCAAGAACATTTGCTTCCCTACAGAACTGAGGATTAAGTATAAGAACTGCATCCCCTGTGCAAGGAAAATGCCCATATGACAGATGGAAACTTGGCACAATTTTCTCATAAGGTGAACATAATACCTACAAAATACTATGCGTGATGGATACACACCAGTCAAGAAACTGAAAGTGTAAACCACACTTTGACCTACCTTCTTTATTTCCAAATTGTGGAATGAAATAATACAGCTAGAGCCCCGAGAGTGTTATTATGTTCCCTACACTTTGTAATAAGGTTCATGAAACTACTACATAAGGAGTGACAGTAGGTATGATAATCTCAGTCTGAAGCGAGCCAAGAAGGGCCTCTATCTATCACTGGTATTCAGACATATTTCCTAGAAGAGCTACCAACTCAGTGTCATTTTTTTGTCACCTCCAAATATATCAAAGAGTGTCAGGGTCCTCCTGTTTCCTTGGCAGGTGACAGTTAACATCTCTCCTCACAAGACTGATTTTAAACTCAATCTTCCGGGATCATTCTTATCTGTGTGGCCAAGCTGGTGCTGTGCTCCTAAGAAGGTGAATTTGACAATGTGCTGCCCAGTTGTGATAAATAAAACCCAGTCAGTGGGATATGCTTTGGGAGGGGGTACTCAACCCTGTGTGCACATGAGAAAATATCAGTTGCCCAAATTTTACTCAGGGCTCAACATCAGAAAATCTCTGCTGTCAGGCTGGCCCCGTGATTTTAAGATTTTTAAAACTCTTCATAGAAAATTCTTCACACATTGAAACCTCCATGTACTGCAGACAACTATGAAAAAGAGATCACTTAACTGTACAGCAACCTTGATTCTAATGGAAACCACTCACATGCGTTTAGATAAACCTTTGTTTCTATCCCTTAGATTCATCTGTATAGTGGATTTAATACCTCCCCACTACATGAGAAAGAAGGGGAAATCTTTCACAACCATGATTTAAAAATAGAAAGATAAGTGAAAAAGAAAGAAATCATCGTTGGGCGTACAAAGATCTTGTGTTGCAAAACTGTCAGATAACCTAAATAAAATATTTAGGAGGCCTTTTTCAGAAGAACAAACATTTAAGAAAAAAAAGATACAGAAGGAAGAAAGAAAGAAACACAAGATAGAATAAGGATAATCTACATGTATTTTGTTTATAAGGAAAAAAAAGATTGCATGGGAAGTTTTAATTTTTTTCTATAAGTAGAAAATAGTTGAAATTTTAAAAAACTCAATGAAATAGAATAAGGGCTATAATGCTGTAGTACACTTATAAACATGAAAAATAATGCAAACAATATCACATCACACTACAAAACTGATACACTTTGACATTTTCTGGTGTTTCTATTAACTTATCCTTGAGAATACTAGAATATTTATGGGACAATATTAATAGAATCCAAAATATTTATTTTGAACCTTTAATTCTAATTGTGTTTTTATACTGATTTTTAATATTAATTAATTAAAAAGTTGAACTATAGTATTTAGTTTAATGTAAACTGATGATTCTGCAAATTTCTCAGCTGTGTCACAGAAACCATCTTAAAGTTGAGCCCCTTTTTGAGTACGGGCTTCCTATATGGCTCAGTGGTAAAGAATTTGCCTGCCAACCAGAAGATGAAAGTTTGATCCCTGGGTCAGGAAGATCCCCTACAGATGGAAATGGCTACCTACTCTAGTATTCTTGCCTGGGAAATTCCATGGAGAGAAAAGCCTGGTGGGCTACAGTCCATGGGTTTGCAAAAAAGTCAGAAAGGACTTAGTGACTAAACAAAAACAGGAAACTACTAGTCCTACAATAACTGTTAATATTTTTAGTCTCCTACTTGGATTTTACTTATTCTACAAGCACCTGTCACTGTTTTACTTCTATTGGTGCTGAGGTCAGGAGTCCAGCCTCAGCTTTCTGTCCAGCTTCTTCCCAGAACTGGAACTCCAAGCTTGAAACTCAGTCCTCACAATGTGCTCCTCAGCTCCTGACCCAGGTCTTTCTGGGCAGGGCGGGCATTCCACAAGCCCCTGCTGAGCTTCGTTGCTCTGCTGTCATTCTGATCCATGCCTTCCTCTGCCATTGGTTTGATCTACTAACCTCCCATCAAGCCATCTTCAGACCAGCTGCTGCTTTGACTTACTCTATCATCTTTCTGCATATTTATTTGGAATATTAAGCCCAGTAATGTTCAGAAGAAGCCTCTAAGTGTCGACTTTGAAAATGCAGTGGGCACCAAAATAACCAGATTTCTACCAGGGATATTAGCAATATCTTTGTAGAGCCACTAACCTCTATGTTCCTAATCCAAACAGCAAGATAGAGACCAAAGCTCTATTCCAGGGTTTTCAAACATTCAGTGACAAAATTTTTTGCCAGAACACATGAATCAGGTTCCTGTATATGGATATGTAAATCTATGAGTATGTGAATATCTCCTGACGTGTATTCTCTTATTTGAAAAAAAAAAAAAAAAGAGGAGGAAAATCACACTAGCCAATTGGTAACTCTTGAAATTTAAAGCTGAGAAATAGGAAAAAAAAAAAAAAATCATCTTCTCCCTTCAAGGCTTTTCTACTCAGACCTTAAAGGACATTGCTTCAGTAAGTCCTGAAGCCAAAGCTCACATGTTCAAACTCTACTCCAGCATTTTAATATTCATAAAGCTCCAGAGGCCCCAAGTTTCTCTTTCTGACCTACCTGGATACTTAAATGTAAGGAATCAGCCCTAGATCACAATGTGTGACAATCGTATGGTCCACCTAAAATAATTCAATGAGCTATTAATAAGTAGGTAAAGAACAAAAAACTTTTTGTGGCCAAATATCTTGGGGGAACTCAGGTTAAACAATATTGAACCAATTTATTTCTTTCAAACTTCTGATACATTTTCAGATTACAACATGACTCTCCATGGAGAGAATAAAATGAAACTTTATTTTTGAGAGTCTGTTCACAAGATGAGTGAAACATATTTTATGAAACTTTTTCTGAGTCAATAGTTTGTCTATTCATCTTTGGACCCCTCTGTTAGCACAGCTATAACCCTGGATAGAAACTGTATAAATTAATATGAAATGACATGAAGTAGAGTGGAATTATCAAAATGAATGAAAAGGAGTGGAATGCCTGAGAACACTGGTACTTCCCAGAAGAATACAACAAAATCCCAGCTTCAATGTAGTTTCAAAAATATGCAAAATCATGTTTGTTCCCTGTCCTTTTTATCAAAGAAGGTTATAAGCTCCCTGGCTGAGCAGATAAATGTTTGGCAAACATATGGGATAATATAACAGACACTCAACAAAAACAATACTGTGTGCTAGACACACAGCAGGTGGATATTGCTAGAATCAGGAAGCCTTCATAGATCTTCCATAGAAAATAGAAACCTAACCTTGTTTTGTTCCCAGTTTCTCCAGGTTTCCCTAGTTTCCCCTGAGGGTTGAAACCTGATGTCAATCCCCTCTGAAGCCTGACTATATCCTCCAATCCAGTCAATACTATCTCTTCAGAACTCTTGTTGTCACAGTTGGCCAACTTCACCGTTAGATTCCTCGTCTTTTGTTCTCACTGGGACTAGAAATTTCTCCTTCACCAGTTGTGTCTGGTTTCAGCCAGTCCTCTGACTTATTCAGGGCTAGATACAGTTATCCATTCTAGCCAAGGCCTGGATACTTAAATTTGGGAATTAGTCTCTTGAGGGACTTATCTTGTGGCTCAGCTGGTAAAGAATCTGCCTGCAATGCAGGAGGACCTGTATCCAATCCCTGGGTTGGGAAGATCCCCTGGAGACGGGAGTGGCTACCCACTCCAGTATTCTGACCTGAAGAATTTCATGGACTGTATAGTCCATGGGGTCACAAAGAGTTGGACACAACTGAGTGACTTTCACTTTCACAGTCTCTTGAGGCTGCTGTTCAGTGTGGACCCAAGACTTAGTCAGCCATTTCACTCTATTAAATGAACTTTTGCTGGTTTATTCTAGGAGGCCAAAAGAAGAGGCAAATCTTCTTAATCCAAGATAGTTTTTCACTAAGGTAAGTCTCCCTGAGGCTACCTGATGGTCTTGCAACTTCTCAGAATAGTAGGTCTGAGCCAGTTTGTTTCCAATGCCCTGGAAATAGACACACTTACCAGAATGCAAGAATCAAAGTTGTTTGGCAAGAATCCATGACTGGACCTATCTGCAACCTCCAAGTTCAAGAGATCTTTTTCAGCAGTTCCTTCTTGCCTGTTAAAAAAAATAGTACCTGCCATATGCTTGATTACTCAGAAGACCATCTGAAATGACATTGCCCTCAGACTCAAAGAATGTAAGAACACTTATATTGAGATTTTGGGTTCCTAATTGCAATCAGTTCTGGTCACTGGGCTTTTTTCCTTTCTGATCTAATCTTTCTCATTTTATTTCACAATTGTAATAAGTAGAATTTTCTCAAGCATCCATATCTGAGTTCCTGAACTGATCTGTGCTTCTTGTATTTTACCAACTCCCAGGGTTTCTTGGATACATAGATCTCCATCCCATCCTATGGAAAGTAGACCTACCACATTTCCTTATTCCAGGTTCTGTCTATTGTCTGAGACTTCAGACTTCACCTCTTGCCAGACGCCTTGGTTTTCACATCATCAATTTTCTTGAACCCCCTAGATGCTGGTAGACCCTCCCTAGACAGTCTATGGAGGCTGCTGTTCAGCCCGGACCCAACACTTAGCCTATTGCACTTTTAAGTCCTAGTTTTCCCACATGTGAATCAACTTTGTGCATATGTGCATGAAAGTATGTAGGTTTTGAAAAGGAATTCTAGAAAATCCCATTTATATTCTATATGAGAATAGCTTCTAAAGTGGTCATTTCTTCAAAATCAGAGACAGACCTGCCAACTAGCCAACAGATTCCAGCTCCAGAGAATTTGCTTTCACAATAAGAAGGCTTTACAGGGGAATGATTAATGTTCACATGGCACGAGTACTCTCTGTTGAAATATGAATTTCCAAGGTGAAATGTATCTCTTGGCTGCTTCAAAGTCTCCATGTCTCTAATTGTGCTCCCACCTTGGAAGCTGCTGGGGTGCTTGGACCAGGAGAGAATTCCTGATGTGTGATGCTTCCATGGGAAGTACTATTTCAATAGCAGAAGGCTAACACATCTGATGGGCAGGCTGCCCACTGGGCCATCTTGTCTGCCAACACTCCCACATTTATTAAGGTTCTTTGTGAGATAAAGAGGTTGGACACCTGGATCTTTGCAAAAACAAAACAAAATTAAAGCTGTAATTACCTGTCTGCCCTGTGCAAAGCAATCTACCCTGCTATCCTTTTGGTTTTACTGGTGACAGGCAGATGTCACCCAAAACAATTTGGAAACCTGAGCAAAGAGAATTCAGATAAAATTGAAAAGCAAAACTTAGTCCAAAAGTACAACCTACCTGCCAGATAGTGAATATAGGAGCTAATAGGGAACTAGAAACAGCTAAAGAGAAGACTTATTATAATGACCCTGCAAAGATCTGCCCTCCAGTACTCCTAGCTGAGAATGACTGAGTCCCAAGGTACAGGCTAGTCCTGCTGCACCTTTGGAGGCTTTCCTGGGAATTTAAGCTGCTCCATAAATTCCTGGAATTAAATTCCAGGTAAAAATTTCTGCTTCACGTTTAACAATTGATCTTCTGTTTTGTTCCTCAATCAAGCTACCATTTTGGGCCCCTGGCATGGGGCCCATGATTGATTTTCCTTTTTTTCTCATGATATAGAAACCTGAAACCAAATTGTGGAAAGCTCTCTTAAAGAAGCACCAGTACATCTCCTTGATGTAAACAGATACTTATATGATGACCTTCTCCTTGTCAACTAATCTCTGTCCTGCTTACTTGATACATCCTGTATCTCTAGAGACTTCACTAAATTTAACCATATAACAATCAAGTATCACCTATTATCTGGACGCTCTTTCAGACCTGGCTGATGATTCCTTGTCACTACATATGGCTTTGCTTACAATGCTATCTTCTCCATTCTTTTTAATATCCTTGAAGGAAGGGACAAAATTTTAATCTTCATTAGAATTCCTACAGTGTTTTAAAGTTTTTGTTCATATTTTTGCTTGTTTTCTAAACATTGTTGTTCAGTTGCTAAGTTGTCTCCGACTCTTTGAGACCTCATGAACTGCAGTATGCCAGGCTTCTCTGTCCTCCACTATCTCTCAGAGTTTGTCCAAGCTCATGTCCATTGAGTTAGTGGTGCCATCTTAAAGATCTTAAAGATCCGTTGTAGTCCAAGGGTCTCTTGAGAGTCTTCTTCCAAAACCATAATTCAAAAGTACCAACTCCTAAGTGCTGTGCCTTCTTTCTGGTCCTTCTTTCTCGCATCCATATATAACTACTAGAAAACCATAGCTTTGACTATATGGACTTTTGTTGGTAAGATGGTCTTTGCTTTTTAATATGCTGTTTAGGTTTGTCATAGCTTTTCTTCTAAGGAGCAAGCATCTTTTAATTTCATGACTGCAGTTACCATCTGCAGTGATATTGGAACGCAATAAAATAAAGTCTGTTTCCACTTTTTTCCCATCTATTTGCCATTAAGTCATGAGACTGGATGCTATGATCTCTGTTTTCTGAATGTTGACTTCTAAGCCAAACTTTTAACTCTTCTTTTTCATCTTCATTAAGAGGCTCTTTAGTTCCTCTTCACTTTCTGCCATTAAAGTGTGCCATCTGCATATCTGAGGTTGCTATTATTTCTCCTGGCAATCTTGATTCCAGCATGTAGTTCATCCAGCCCAGCATTACACATGATTTACTCTGCATAGAAGTTAAGTAAACAGGGTGACAATATACAGTCTTGATGTATTCCTTTCCCAGTTTTAACTGTTGCTTCTAGTCTGGCAAATAGGCTTCTCAGGAGAGAGGTAAGATGGTCTGGTATTCCCACATTCTTTCAGAGTTTTCCACAGTTTGTTGTGATCCACACAAAGGCTTTAGCATAGTCAAAGAAGCAGAAGTAGATGTCTTTTCTGGAATTCCCTTGCTTTTTCTATGATCCAGTGGATGTTGGCAATTTGATCTCTGGTTCCTCTGCCTTTTCTAATTCCAGTTTGTAAGTCTGAAAGTTCTCAGTTCACACACTGCTGAAGACTAGCTTGAAGGATTATGAGCATAATCTTGCTAGCATGTGAAATGTGTACAATTATATGGTAGCTAGAACATTCTTTGGCATTGCCTTTCTTTAGAATTGGAATTAAAATTGACCTTTTTCCGTCCTGTGGCCGCTGCTGAGTTTTCCAAATTTGCTGGCATATTGAGTGCAGCACTTTAACAGTATAACCTTTTAGGATTTGAAATAGCTCAATGGAATTCTATCACCTCCACTATCTTTGTTCATAATGCTTCCTAAGGCCCACTTGACTTCACACTCCAGGATATCTGGCTCTAGGTGAGTGAACATACCATCAAGGTTATCCAGGTTATTAATACCTTTTTTGTAACAGTTCTTCTGTATATTCTTGCCATCTCTAAACATAGTATATGTTTCATAAGAGTTTGTTGAATAAATGAAGGAATGAAAATATGAACCAAAACTTCTCATCTTTATAAAAAAGAGATACCCAGACATGATTTTTGATAGGATCAAAAATTATAAAATGTGTAATAGATGCAGTACTATAGATACCTGTCCAACAGAGTAGGGAGTCATCAACATTGCCTCAAAACATTAAAGAAATGCTGGTCATCCACAATGGGCTGGACTCTTAGCAAATTTTTAAAGGATCCAAGTGAGTTCAAGCATACTTCATAAAGAAAGAGATTGAGTGTTAACCTGGAGAAAGATTTAGGGCCAAGAAGTGTAACATTTAATAATCTGATTGCTCTGACAAGTGTTCCATTGAAATACTTGGCCACATCTCACATCTGATATTGAACATCTGTAGCAGAGAAAGTTGCTAATAGTCCCAGGCACTGTTGTAAGTGACTTACTTAGGGTAACTCATTTTACTGTCATGAATTCCCATATGACGTTTGCATCATTCTAAAACAAATTTACAGTCTAGGAAGTTGAGGCATAACAATGGTAATAAAAAATATGGGGTGAAATATTAGAGAGTAGAAAATTCATGATCTAAAGCCTGACCTTAAAAATTATATAATTCACTAGAATCTAGAGGGGGGAAGGGGAGTGAAATTAGAGAAAGTACAAATATGGTATTTTTCAAAAACATTTTTTCAGTAGGTATGGGCAGAATTTCTAATTGAAAAATTAGATTAAAATTGTTTAAAACTTCAACCCTTGATTACTTTCATATTTATTTCTTCATTTATTTTAGGCATGACTATCTATTATTAAAATATTTTTCTGAAATTCAGTAACTTTCAGTAACATCCAAATTTCACCTTAACTTCTTCTTTTTTTTTTTTTAATTGTTTTTTTTTTTTCAGTGGGTTTTGTCATACATTGATATGAATCAGCCATAGAGTTACACGAATTCCCCATTCCGGTCTCCCATCCCACCTCCCTCTCCACCCGATTCCTCTGGATCTTCCCAGCCCAACAGGCCCGAGCACTTGACTCATGCCTCCCACCTGGGCTGGTGGTCTGTTTCACCACAGATAATACACATGCTGTTCTTTCGAAACATCCCACCCTCCCCTTCTCCCACAGAGTTCAAAAGTCTGTTCTGTTCTTCTGCATCTCTTCTTCTGCCCTGCATATAGGGCCATCATTACCATCTTTCTAAATTCCGTATATATGTGTTAGTATACTGTAATGTTCTTTATCTTTCTGGCTCACCTCACTCTGTATAATGGGCTCCAGTTTCATCCATCTCATTAGAACTGATTCAAATGAATTCTTTTTAACGGCTGAGTAATATTCCATGGTGTATATGTACCACAGCTTCCTTATCCATTCATCTGCTGATGGGCATCTAGGTTGCTTCCATGTCCTGGCTATTATAAACAGTGCTGCGATGAACATTGGGGTGCACGTGTCTCTTTCAGATCTGGATTCCTCAGTGTGTATGCCCAGAAGTGGTATTGCTGGGTCATATGGTAGTTCTATTTCCAGTTTTTTAAGAAATCTCCACACTGTTTTCCATAGTGGCTGTACTAGTTTGCATTCCCACCAACAGTGTAAGAGGGTTCCCTTTTCTCCACACCCTCTCCAGCATTGATTGCTTGTAGACTTTTGGATAGCAGCCATCCTGACTGGCGTGTAATGGTACCTCATTGTGGTTTTGATTTGCATTTCTCTGATAATGAGTGATGTGGAGCATCTTTTCATGTGTTTGTTAGCCATCTGTATGTCTTCTTTGGAGAAATGTCTGTTTAGTTCTTTGGCCCATTTTTTGATTGGGTCATTTATTTTTCTGGAATTGAGCTTCAGGAGTTGCTTGTATATTTTTGAGATTAATCCTTTGTCTGTTTCCTCATTTGCTATTATTTTCTCCCAATCTGAGGGCTGTCTTTTCACCTTACTTATAGTTTCCTTTGTTGTGCAAAAGCTTTTAATTTTCATTAGGTCCCATTTGTTTAGTTTTGCTTTTATTTCCAATAACTTTTTATAATAAACACTTTTAGTTTAAATATATATATATATTACATTAACTCTTCTCTCTGTCTCTGTCTCTCTGTCTTTGTCCATTTCTCTCCTTTCCTCTCCAACTGTCCTCCTAAAATCAAAGTAATATTTTTATTGTCTAATGATGGCAGCTCTGTGGATCTCAGATGTATTTATATGACGAAGTAGGAAAACTGAGCCCACTTCCTCCCATCATTTACAGAATATCTTTAAAACAGCCTTAAAGCTAGCCGAAAAGATTTTCCACAGCTGCAGACATAAAGAACATGTATGAGAGAGGTGGAATGCTGTAGCAAACAAGAGACTGTGCTCTTAAAAGCATGTGCAAACTCTCACACACTCAGACCCAAAGCAAAGGCAATAATTGGAAAGCAGCCTGTCAGATACACTCGTTGGTCTTGGAGGGCTTCCTGGAAAGGTGGAAGCAAATGGGACTCCCCCTGGGGACCCAAATTCTAACAGCAGCCTTTTTAAAAAGCTCATTGTGCCACAGGGACCTTGGGGCTGATCAGTGTCACTTCGGAGTCCTCCTTCTAACCTGTTAGAACCTAACCTAACTGAGGGCTTACCAGCCAACCAGTGAGCTGGCATGGGCTTGTATTTCCACATACCCCAGCCTTATAACCACCACCTTGGGATCTCTGGCAGCAGTTCTAGGAAGGAAGTTACAAATACAAATCTACCTCAGGAAACAAGAAGAAAAATCTCAAATAACCAATCTAACCTTACACCTAAATGTACTAGTAAAAGAAAAACAGACAAAAGTCAAAGTTAGTAAAAGGAAAGAAAGCATAAAGATCAGAACAGAGATAAATTAAATAGAAATTTTTAAAAAATAGAAAAAAATCCGTGAAACTAAGAACTGATACTTTAAAGGAAAAACAAAATTGATAAACATTTATCCAGACTCATCAAGAAAAAAAAAGAGAGAGTGCCCAAGTAATTAAAATTGGAAATGGGAGAGAAGTTAAGTTGATATCACAGAAATACAAAGGATCATAAGTGATTATATGAACAGTTATACACCAATGAAATGGACAACTCAGAAGAAATGGATAATTTGCTAGAAATGTACAATCTCCCAAAGCTGAATCAGGAAGAGATAGAAAATATGAACAGACCAACTTACCAGTAATGAAATTGAATCAATTAAAAAAAAAAAAAAAAAAAAAAAAAACCTCCCAACAACAGCAACAACAAAACAGTACTAGGTGGCCTCAGAGGTAAATTCTACCAAGCATATATATATATATATATATATATGTATATATATATATATATATATATATATACACATATATATGGATTAACACTTATTTTTTTCAAACTATTCCAAAATATGAAGAGGAGGAATGCTTCCACACTCATTCTATGAGGCCACCATCAACCTAGTATAAAAGCCAAAGATGCCACAGAGAACCACAAAAAATTATTGACTATTATCTCTAATAAATACAGACATAGAAATGCTCAAAAAATATTAGCAAACTGAAATCAACAATACATTAAACTGATCATTCACCATGATCAAGTGGGATTACCCCAATTTGCAAGAATAGTTCAATATCCACAAATCAAACAATATGATGCAGTATTGAAGAACATTGTTAACAAATTGAAGAACAAAAATGATCATTTCAATGGATGCAGAATAAGCTTTTGGCAAAATTCAACATCCATTTATGATACACACATTCACAACAAAGTGGGTACAGAGGGAAAATGTCTCAACATAATAAAGGCCACATATGACAAACCTACAACCAATATTCCTCTAAGATCAGATAAGACAAGAATGCCCTCTCTCACCACTTCTATTTAACATAATATTGGGAGTCCTCACCACAGCAATCAAATGAGGAAAAGAAATCAAACGAACCCACATTGAAAAGGAAGAAATAAAGTTGTCACTGTTCACTGATGGCATGATACTATATATAGAATATCCTAAAGATACTACCAAAACACTATTAGAACAAATAAAGGGAATCAGTAAAGTTGCAAGATACAAAATTACTATACATAAATCTGTTGCATTTCAATGGATGAAAAATGAGTCATAAGAAATAGAAGCTAAAAAACAATCCCATTTACAATTGTATCAAAAATGAATAAAATACCTAGAAATGAATCTAACCAAGGAGCTAAAGACCTATATTAGGAAAAGTACCAGAAATTGAAGACAAAACAAAGTGATAAAAAGATATACCCTGTCCACGAATTAGAAGAATTGTTGTTATTCAGTTGCTCAGTTGTGTCTGACTCTTTGCAAGCACACCAGGCTTCCCTGTCCTTCACTATCTCCCAGAGTTTTCTAAAATGACCATACTCTGCAAAGAAATCTACAGATTTAAAGCACTCTTTATCAAAATACCAGTGGTACTTTTTACGGAACTAGAACAAATAATTCCAAAATTTGTATGGAAGCACAAAAGACCCAGAATAGCCAAAATAATCTTAGGAAGAAGAACAAATCTAGAAGTATCACACTCCTAAATTTCAAACTATACTACAAAGCTATAGTCATCAAAACAATATGGTACTATCACCAAAATGGACACATAGATCAATGAAGCCACATAGAGAGCCCAGAAACAAACCCACAGTTGTATGGATAACTGTTGTTGCTATTTAGTCAATAAGTTGTGTCCAACTCTTTGTTAACCCATAGACTGCAGTACTCCAGGCTTCCCTGTCCTTCACTATCTCCCAGAGTTTGTCCAACTCATATCTATTGAGTCAGTGATGCTATCCAACCATCTTATCCTCTGTCACCACTTTCTCCTTCTGCCCTCCATCTTTCCCAGCATCAGGGTCTTTTCCAGTGAGTTGGCTCTTCACATCAGGTGGCCAAAGGATTGGAGCTTCAACTTCAGCACAAGTCCTTCCAATGAATATTCAGGGTTTATTTCCTTTAGGATTAACTGGTTTGATCTCCTTGCAGTCCAAGGAACCCTTAACAGTCTTCTCAAGCATCGATTCTTTGGTGCTCAGCCTTCTTTATGGTCCAAATCTCACAACCATACATGACTACTGGAAAAACCATAGCTTTGACTAGATGGACCTTTGTTGGCAAACTGATGTCCCTGATTTTTAATATGCTATCTGTCATATTAAATGGTATTGTCATAGCTTTCCTTCCAAGGAGCAAGTGTCTTTTAACTTCATGGCTGCAGTCACCATCTGCAGTGACTTTTGGAACCCAAGAAAATAAAGTCTGACACTCTCCAATTTTTCCCCATCTGTCTACCATGAAATGATGGGATGGATGCCATAATCTTAGTTTTTTGAATATTGAGTCTCAAGCCAACTTTCTCACTCTCCTCTTTCACCCTCATCAAGAGTTTCTTTAGTTCCTCTTCACTGTCTGCCATTAGAGTATCATCTGAATATCTGAAGTTGTTGCTAGTTCTCCTGGCAATCTTGATTCCAACTTGTGATTCATCCAGCCAAGCATTTCAGATGATGTACTCTGCATAGAAGTTAAATAACAAGATGACAATATACAGCCTTGACACATATTCTTTTCCCAATTTTGAACCAGTACAGTTTCATGTCTGGTTTTAACTGTTGTTTCTTCTACATACAGGTTTCTCAGGAGACAGGTAAGGTGGTCTGGTGTTCCCAGCAATTAATCGATAATAAAATAAGCAAGAATATACCATGGAGAAAGGACAGCCTTTTCAATAAGTGATGCTGGGAAATCTGAACAGCTGCATATAAAAGAATCAAACTGAGCTACTTTTGTAGACCATATACATAAATAAACTCAAAATGAGTTAAAGACTTAAATATAATATGTGAAACCATAATACTTCTAGGAAAAAAAACTTAGCAATATGCTCTTTGACATTGGTCTTAGAAATATTTTTTAAATATGTCTCCTAGGCAAGGAAAGCAAAAGCAAAAGTAAACAAATGGAACTATATCAAACTAGAAAGCTTCTTCACAATGAAGGAAACTATCCACAAAACTAAAAGTCAGCCTACTGAATGGGAGAAGATATCTGCAATTGATATATCTAATAAGAGGTTAATATCCAAAATATACAAAGGACACATACAACTTTACATAAAATAAAAACACCAAGCAACCCAATTTTTAAAAAATAGGCAAAAGTGAATAAACATTTTCCAATGAAGATATACAGATTGTCAACAGAAACATGAAAAAATGGTCAACATTACTAATCATCAGAGAAATGCAAATCAAAACCCCAATGAGATGCCATCTCATACCTGTCAGAATGGCTATTATCAAAAAAATAAATAAATATATAACAAAAGAATGTGGAGAAAAGAGAATCTTTGTGTACTGTTAGTATCAATGCAAATTGACACAGCCACTATGGAAAACAATATGGAGGTTCCTAAAAAAAAATTAAAGTGACCATATAATCCAACAATTCCACTTCTGGATATTTCTCCCAAAGGAAAAAGGGCCACCAATTCAGAAAAATATATGTACCCTTATGCTCATTATTTACAACATTATTTGTAACATTATTTACAATAGCCAAGATATGGAAGCAACCTAACTGTCCATCAATAAATGTATGGATAAAGGTGTGGTGTATATGTATAATGGAATACTACTCAACCACAAAAAGAATGAAATCTTGCCATTTGCAGCCATATGGATGAACCTAGAGGGTATTGTGCTAAGTGAAATTAAGTCAAACAGAGAAAGACAAAGACCATTTAATTTCACTTATATGTGGAATCTAAAAAACAAACAAACATAACAAACAAGATACAGACGCATAGATACAGAGAACAAACTAGTGGTTGCCAAAAGGGTAGTGGGGCAGGAATGAAATAGGTGAGAGAGATTACAAGGTACAAACTCTCAATTCTAAAATAAATTAAAATGGGGATATAATATAGGGAATATAGTTAATAATATTGTAGTAACTTTGTATAGTAATAGATGGTAAATACACTTACTGTGGTGGTCATTTTATAATGTACAGAAATATCAAATCGCTGCTGCTGCCAAGTCGCATCAGTCGTGTCCAACTCTGTGCGACCCCATAGACGGAATAGTCTCCACTACTAGCCCTCAAATGTGAGATCTGTGTGTGTGTGTTCAGTCGTTCAGTCATGTCTGATGCTTTGTGGCCCCATGTATTCTAGCCCACCAGGCTCCTCTGGCCGGGGAATTTTCCGGGCATTGACAGGTGGATTCTTTACCACTAGTGCCACCTTGGAAGCCCTTGGGATACCAATGCTTATTGTTCATATGGAAAAAAATGGCAGCTAGGGAGCAGAAACAGCAGCTTTCAGAGTTCTACTTAGATTTCTCAACTCCTCCCTTTGGTGAAGGAAGATTTGTTAAGCACAAGGTCTCATACACTTCATAGGAAAATTCAGGCTAAGCAGTAAATATCTGATTTTATAATTGGAGGATCACATCTCCTTTGCTGTGCTTGGCCTAAACTGAAGATTTCTTCAAATTAATAATGACCATATTTTCACATCCATTCAAACCCAACCATTTTCTGAGAACAAAAAGTAAACACACTGACAGTCAGTGTGGGGAGAGAATCAAGTTGTACACCAGAAAGAACAAATTACTCCCCTACTCACTGCCTGGTGGGCAGGTATTTGCTGTTATAATTGAGTCTGAACCCAGATTCAGGCTACTCTCTTCTTCCACCGTTCCAGACTATAGTAGAGTCATTTTGTCGCAGAGTCTGTTCAGCTCTTCCCTTCTTGCCCTCTTCATAAGACAAAGTGTGAGGTTTTCTGACTTTGGACACACAGATTTCATTTGAGAAGAAAAGGTTTAGCAGGTACCCTACTGCTCTAGAGAGAACTCAGGAGTAAGTGTAGAATAGCACCACTTCTGGGATGAAGGTGAGGGAAGTAGAATGCAGATTGAGGTCTGTGACTTGACAAGAAATGAAAGAGTTACTGAGTAGCAACACACACAAGACACACACTGTATATACAGAGAAGTCTCACTGGTAAGTTCAAGGCTCATATTTTCCAACACTGTCTGATAGATATAAAACAAGTCTTCTTCCCTATGGCATGGAGAGTTATCATTTAGACCAAAGGCCCATCACGGTCATGTGGAAAGAGAATAGAGAACATTTGCAATAGAGTTCAGGTGGTGTACGCTGACTAACTTTCTAACAAGACTTTTTAAAAGTCACAAATTACTGATGATATAAAAAAAAAAAAAAGTAAATCATCATCCTTTCCTTCATCATCACCTGTTCTTCACAGACACTTGGGTTACAATTTTCAATTTAAAAATTATTATATATACACAGAAAGTAACAAAATGTAGAAAATATACTTTCTATTAAAATTATTTTAAGATTTACAGCTTATTTTTTAAGCTTACATTATAATAATTTAGAATTTCTAAGAAGAAACCATTCTTTGCATTATAGTCTTTCATTCATTCATGCAAGGAATTCAGTCTGAATTTATAAAAATCATTCAGGCAGAAATTTTCAAGATGGATTAGATTCAAAATATTGAACATGACGAGAATGGAGACTCAATGCTTTGAGTAAGAACCAGGGTACTACCAATGGGTATGGACAAAGATTCTGAGGGCATAAAAGCTAAAATAATAGGAAATAATTAGGTTTTTAGAGATGGGTTAATAAAACATTAGTATTTACTGTCCAGATATACTCTTAATGCTTTTATGTCTCCTATAAAAGGAACTGCCCAAATCCATAAGGTTCTTTGGATACTTCACTTCCCAGATAAACTCCAAAGGGACATAGCAAAATGTTTCTGGTGCAAAAGACCTCAAACATTTTTTATCAAGACACACATGAAAAATAATCAAGCAGAATTTTGATAGGTAGTGTCATTGTAGTAGTAACATTGGTAACATCAAGGTAGTAACATTGATAAAGTGAGTTGAGAGGAGTAAAAGTCATAGTCCAATAGCTTGTCTCTACTCTCTTTCTTCCTTTATCCTACATAATAAAGTTGGTGAGATGTCACAGCCTAGTGAGCTTGTCTTTGTGAATCAGACCCAGGGGATGTTGGCATGTTGGTTCAGGACCATTTACCATCATGCTTAAAACTTTCTTGCTTCCAAACACATGTAGGACAAACTAAAGCTGCTGGACATGTTTTCAACCACTCAGGTACTACAATCTAAGGTGGACACATTACACATTCAGATGATGGAAAAAAATGTTAAACCACAACATCTATTTCAAGGAAATGCAGAATAGAAATAAAATTTAGTAATGTTTTAAAGCACTGTGCTAAAATGAAAAAAAAAAAAAATCCACTCACAAAGGATCATACGTCATATGACTACTCATAATAAATGCAGTCTAGGCATACCTATAGAGTTAAAAAGTAGATTAGTGATTGCCAAGGTTGGGGTTAAGAGAGAATTGGTGGGTGGTGGGGGTGTAGGTTAGGGTGTTAAATCTAAAAGATATGTGGTTTCTTTGGAGAGTAATGAAAAGATTTAAAATTTAAATGTAGTGATAGATGCACTACTCTGCACATGACAAAAATCACTTTAAATGAGTGAATTGTATGCTGTATGTATTGTGTCTCAATCAGATCGGTTCAGTTCAGTTGCTGAGTCACATCCAGCCCTTAGTAATCTCCTTAGTATAGCAGCATGCCAGGCTCCCTGTCCATCACCAACTCCTGAAGCTTAATCAAACTCGTTCATTGCGTTGGCGATGCCATCCAACCAAATCATTCTCTGTCATCCCCTTCTCTTCCCACCTTCAATCATTCCCAGCATCAGGGTCTTTCAAATGAGTTGGTTCTTTGCATCAGGCGGCCAAAGTATTGGAGTTGCAGCCTCACCATCAGTCCTTCCAATGAATATTCAGGACTGATTTCCTTTAGGATGAACTGGTTGGATCTCCTTGCAATCCAAGGGACTCTTAAGAGTCTTCTCCAACACCACAGTTCAAAAGCATCAATTCTTCAGCACTCATGCCAACTCACATCCATACATGACTACTGGAAAAACTATAGCATTGACTATATGGACCTTTGTTGGCAAAGTAACTTCTCTTTTTTTTAATATGCTGTCTAGGTTGGTCATAGCTTTACTTCCAAGGAGCAAGCGCCTTTTAATTTCATGACTGCAGTCACCATCTGCAGTAATTTTGGAGTCAAAAAAATGATAATAGTAATAATAGAGTCTGTTTCCATTGTTTCCCCATCTATTTGCCATGAAGTAATGGGACTGGATGCCATGATCTTAGTTTTCTCTATACTGAGTTTTAACTCAACTTTTTCACTCTCCTCTTTCGCTTTCATCAAGAGGCTCTTTAATTCACTTTCTGCCATAAGTGTAGTGTCATCTGCATATCTGAGGTTATTGATATTTCTCCTGGCAATCTTGTTTCCAACTTGTGCCTCATCCAGGCCAGCATTTCTCATGATATATTCTGCATATAAGTTAAATAAGCAGGGTGACAATATACAGCCTTGATGTACTCCTTTCCCTACTTGGAACCAGTCTGTTGTTCCATGTCTGGTTCTAAATGTTACTTCTTGACCTGCATACATATTTCTCAGGAGGCAGGTAAGGTGGTCTGGTATTCCCATTTCTTTCAGAATTTTCCACAGTTTACTGTGATCCACATAGTCAAAGGCTTTGGCAAAGTCAATAAAGAAGTAGACACTTTTCTGGAACTCTCTTGCTTTTTCAATGATCCAGTAGATGTTGGCAATTTCATCTCTGGTTCCTCTGTCTTTTCTAAATTCAGTTTGAACATCTGGAAGTTCACAGTTCATGTACTGTTGAAGCCTGGCTTGGAGAATTTTGAGCATTACTTTACTAGCATGTGAGATGAGGGCAATTGTGTGGTATTTGAACATTCTTTGGCATTGCCTCTCTTTTGGATTGGAGTGAAAACTGACCTTTTCCAGTCCTGTGGCCACTGCTGAGTTTTCTAAATTTACTGGCATATTGAGTGCAGCACTTTCACAGCATCATTTTTTTAGGATTTGAAATAGCTCAACTGGAATTCCATCACCTCCACTAGCATTGTTTGTCGTGATGCTTCCTAAGGCCCACTTGACTCTGAATTCAAGAATGCCTGACTCTAGGTAAATGATCACACCATCATAGTTATCTGGGTCATGAAGATATTTTTTGTATAGTTCTTCTGTGTATTTTTGCCACCTCTTCTTAATATAATCTGCTTCTCTTAGGTCGATATCATTTCTGTTCTTTATTGTGCTCATCTTTGCATGAAATATTCCCTCGGTGTCTAATTTTCTTGAAGAGATTGCTAGCCTTTCCTATTCTATTGTTTTCCTCTATTTCTTTACATTGCTCACTGAGGAAGGCATTCTTATCTCTCCTTGCTCATCTTTGGAACTCTGCATTCTAATGGGTGTATCTTTCTTTTTCTTCTTTGCCTTTAGCTTCTCTTCTTTTCTCAACTATTTTTAAGGCCTCCTCAGACAACCATTTTGCCTTTTTGCTTTTCTTTTTCTTGAGCATAGTCTTGATCATTGCCTCCTGTACAATGTCATGAACCTCCATCCACAGTTCTTCAGGCACTCTATCAGATCTAAACTCTTGAATCTATCACTTTCACTGTATGATCATAAGGTATTTGATTTAGGTTGTACCTGAATGGTCTAGTGGTTTTCCCTACTTTCTTCAGTTTAAAATGGACTTATTTGGAAATAAGGGATTTATGATCTGAGCCACAGTCAGCTCCCAGTCTTGTTTTTGTTGACTGTATAGAGCTTCTCCATCTTTGGCTGCAAAGAATATAATCAATCTGATTTCAGTATCAATCATCTGGTGATGTCCACGTGTAAAGTCTTCTCTTGTGTTGTATTGTATCTTGATTAAAGTGTTAAAAAAATTCAGTTAGTTTGGCTTCATTTATATTCTCTTTAGAGAAAGACATTATTAACATTATAGGAAATTGCTCAAGCATATTGTTTCATATATTATTTTACATTCTCCTTCCCTGGACAGAAAGCTTATATAAATGTCGAAGTCAGCAGTGGGCATATCATTTAACAAATATTAGTCCCTGCAAACAAGATGCCTTTCAATGCAGAAGTGTAACCGATGTCTACAAATAATCACTCAAAAAAATGTGAATACAATATTGTACTGAATGATCATGACACAGATGAATTATAGGCATTTGGCAAACTCTGCCTCTTCATACTGATTTTTACTTGGTAATAGTCTCTTGCCACCCTTGTAGTACTTTGTTATTTAGATGTCAGCTTCTTTGATGATAGAAACAGTGCCTTATCCATTCCTGAGTACAGGGTTCAGGATATCAGCATACACATAATGAATTCTTAATGTACATTATTAACTGAATGATCCAATAAAAATCTATCATTACAAAAATTATACAGACTTTGGCTGAAAATAGTGAAAGAATCTGCCTTACTTAACTGTATTTCTCAACTAATTAACTGTATATGCCAAAACAGAGAATATATACTTCTTCAATAAGGCCCTTTAACACTTAAAAAATTTTTTTGCTAGATATTACTATTATGGGTATCTGGTTGACTTCTGGAATATTATTTTTCCTCTCTGTAGAAGCAGACTTAAATCAGAGCTGTTATATTTAGAGTCTGATTTTGTTTTCTTCCTCAAAAGGCAAACTCAATGCATCTCAAATATTAATGTGCATATGAATCACCTAAGGATCTTTTTATAAAGCAAGTTCTGATTTAGTCAGTCTGGGTGAGGCCTGGAAAGCTGTGTCTCTAAGGAGCCCCAAGGCAATGCTGATACAGCTGGCCAGAGACCACCTTTTAGATAACCAGACTATGACGTGCAGGGTCAGCAGAGGATCTCTGATGGTGTTTCCATTACAAAATAGTCCTTTCTTATGATATCAAACTAGTAGGAATATATACATTCTTGCCCACAGTCCCCCTCTGGCCCGCTAACCACTGCAAATGTTGGATTTTTAACTTCCCCTCTAAACATGAAAGAAATAAGAGACTGGCCCAAAAGCTTCCAGGCCTCTCTGTCTAGCTAGGTTAGACAGAGGAGGCAAAATGATGGGCATCATTTGTAGCCCAGGTGTTAGTCATGCTCATAATAAAACACCAGGTGACCTTACGGACCTTTGTTTCTGAAATTTAAATCTGAGTTCTTAGAAATCCCATTTGATATATTACATTCTCAAAAAGAAAACATTTTTAATTTCAGAATGAAGAGTAAAAGATAACTCAGATTCTTCCTGGAAACACTGAGCAACTTTTAGAAGGATTAAAATGTATTCAAATTCCTCTAGCTCATACTCTCCTGGTTGAGAATCTGATTCTTCACACTCTGATTACTTTATCCAGCATGTTGCCTTACCCATGGTTTCACTTTGATAAAAATAAATTCCAGAGTGGTTGGAGTCACGGTAAACAAATTCCTTCTTTTGTATTACATCCTGTTTTCCTTTTGCTTAGGGCTGTGCTCTTTGTTTATGAAAGGGTCTGAAATAGTCTACCTCTAATGTGTATTCTATTTCCCTTTCTTGGTGGAATGTCACTCAGAGAACTTTTCTATCATCTTTCCTGGTCAGCAGAGCCAAAATATCAAAAATATCTTCTAATTCAAATGCTCAAACTATCAAATATGTAGTGAGTTCTCACTATTCTTACTGATCATTATTTAAGTATATGTTATTGTAGCTCTTCCCTATAAGGGATAAATGAAAATATACTGATGGAATATGTAATGTGTATATATTGAAGGGTGTAAGTGGACTATAACTCTATAAATCAAAGCAGTAAATTCCCGATTGTCTTCCAAACAATAGTAGTTGAGCATAACTCCCTGAATGAATGAATGATTCATTCACTTATTGAAGACTGTGTAAAGCTGAATCTCCCCAAGCAAGCAGATCTGAGAAGAAGATTCAGTGCAAGTAAATTATGTTAGTTGAGAGGTTATCTCAGGAAACACTGCTAGGGGGTGGAGAAGTGAGGTAAGAAAAGAAAGAAAGGATATAGGCTACTTGACACCCTCACCTGTTTAGTGCCTCTGCTAACTAAAGGAACAGGGCACTCAACTCAGCAAACACAGATCCAGAACTAAGAGGGGATGGGTGGGCCTCCATCCTGACACCCAAAACTCAGTCTCCACAGGACACCCATATTTCACAGGTGCAAATATTCACCAAGCTTCCAAAATAAGAGCTTGAGGCCCCTCACCCCGGACTATGGAAATATGTCTCAGTATATTCTCTCACAAATAGAGCTGGGTTCCTTTCTGGTGAAAGAAATGGCCTTCTCAACACAACCTGGTCTAAAGAGAAAATCTAACTCTCACTCTCAGAACCCAAGGTTCATTAGTCCCTGTTATCTTTGGATACCCCAATGGATGCCTGAAACCATGGATTGTACTGAACCCTACATATACTATGTTTTTTTTTTTCCCATATGTACAGATCTATACCAAAGTGTAATTTATAAATTAAGCTCAGTAAAATGAAAAAGAAGTGCAAAAAAGCAAAATGACTGTCTCACGAGGCCTTGCAAATAGCTGTGAAAAGTAGAGAAGTGGAAAACAAAGGAGAAAAGGAAAGATATACCCATTTGAATGCAGAGTTCCAAAAGAATAGCCAGGAGAGATAAGAAAGCCTTTCTCAGCGATCAGTGCAAAGAAATAGAAGAAAACAATAGAATGGGAAAGACTAGGTCTCTTCAAGAAAATTAGAGATACCAAGGGAACATTTCATGCAAAGATGGGCTCAGTAAAGGACAGAAATGGTATGGACTTAACAGAAGCAGAAGATATTAAGAAGAGGTGGCAAGAATACACAGAAGAACTGTACAAAAAATATCTTCATGACCCAGATAATCACGATGGTGTGATCACTCACCAAGAGCCAGACATCCTGGAATGTGAAGTCAAGTGGGCCTTAGGAAGCATCACTATGAACAAAGCTAGTGGAGGTGATGGAATTCCAGTTGAGCTATTTCAAATCCAGTGGAAGTGTGGGTCGGTGGTGGCCTGATGCAGGGTTGGGAGAAGTGAGTATAAGCAGTACATGCATGGGATCTTTTGAGGGATGTCACCATTATCTTCATTACTCCACCATAGTTTGGCCCCGGATAAATAGCAGGGAGGCAACACAGCTCCACCCATCAAGAGAAAATTGGATTAAACATTCACTGAGCATGACCCCACCCATCAGAACAAGATCCAGTTTCCCCCTCAGTCAGTCTCTCCCTTCAGGAAGCTTCCATAAGCCTTTTATCTTTCTCCCTCAGAGGGCAGACAGATTGAAAACCACAATCACAGAAAACTAACCAATCTAATCACATGGACCACAGCCTTGTCTAACTCACTGAAACTATGAGCCATGCCATGGAGGGCCACTCAAGATGGACAGGTCATGGTGGAGAGTTCTGACAAAATGTGGTCCACTAGAGAAGGGAATGGCAAACCACTTCAGTATTCTTGCCTTGAGAACCCCGTGAACAGTGTGAAAAAACAAAAAGATAGGACCCTGAAAGATGAACTCCCCAGGTTGGTAGGTGCCCAATATGCTACTGGAGATCAGTGGAGAAATAACTTCAGAAAGAATGAAGAGACAGAACCAAAGCAAAAACAACACCCAGTTGTGGATGTGACTGGTGATAGAAGAAAGGTCCGATACTGTAAGGCACAATATTGCATAGGAACCTGGAATGTTATGTCCATGAATCAGGGCAAATTGGAAGTGGTCAAACAGGAGATGGCAAGAGTGAACGTCAACACTTTAGGAATCAGTTAACTAAAATGGACTGAAATGGATGGATTTAACTCAGATGACCATTTTATCTACTACTGTGGGCAAGAATCCCTTAGGAGATACGGAGTAGTCATCATAGTCAAGAAAAGAGTCCAAAATGCAGTACTTGGATGCAATCTCAAAAATGACAGAATGATCTCTGTTCATTTCCAAGGCAAACCATTTAATATCACGGTAATCAAAATCTATGCCCCAACCAGTAATGCAATCTTAGGTTCACAGAAAAATTAAAAGGAAAATTTCCTATATGCCCTCTGCCTGCACACATGTATAGCCTCCTGTTATCAACATTTCCCACCAGAGTGGCTCATTTATCATAGTTGATGAACCTACACTGACACATCACTATCACTCACTAGCTTATGTTAAATTTCACTCTTACTGTACATTCTATGGGTTTGGACAAATGTATAGATGATTACAGTACCATTCAGAGTATTTTCACTATCCTGTAAAGTCATCTTTTGCTCTGCCTATTTGTCTTCCCATTCCAGCCAACCCCTGGCAACCATAGATCTTCTTTTACTATTTTCATACTTTGTCATTTCTAGAATGTCATATAGTTAACACAGTACGTAGCCTTTTCAGATTGGCTTCTTTCACTTAATAATATGAATTTAAATTTCCTACATGTGTTTTCATTATTTGATACCTCATTTCTTTTTAGTGGTGAATAATTTTCCATTGTCTAATTGTACAAGACTTATCTATCCTTTCACCTGTTTAAAGATATGTAATCAACATATCTTATCAAATTTTGGATATGTAAATAAATATGTAATAAAGATGGGCAGAATTTTGTGTGAACATAAGATTTCAACTTTGGAGTAGGATTGCTGTAAGGTACAGTAAGAGTTTGTTTAGTTTTATAAAGAAACAAAAACAATTACCAAACTGTCTTCCAAAATGGCTATACCATTTTGCATTTTACTACAATGAATGAATTGTAATCTAATGAATTCTACAGCAATGAATTCCTACTGCTCTGCATCATTGCCATCATTTGATGCTGTCTGTGTTCCAGATTTTGGCTATTCTAGTAGTCACATAGTAGTATATAATCATTTTAATTTACATTTTCTGATGACATATGATATGAAGCATATTTTCATATATTTGTTTGTCATCTGTAAATCTTCTTTGATGAAGTGTTTGTTAAGGAGTTTGGCTCATTTTTTAATCAAGTTGTTCATTTTCTTATTGCTGAGTTTTAAGAGTTCTTTGTATATTTTGAGTAACAGTCCATTATTAAATGTGTCTTTTGTAAATATTTTCTCCCAGACTGTGGCTTTTCTTCTCACTCTTTTGACATTGTCTTTCAAAGAGCAGTTATTTTATTTATTTATCTATTTATTTTGGTTTTAGTGAAATCTAACTTATCAGTTATTACTTTCATGAATTGTACCTTTGGTGTTTTATATATATAATGAATAGATTAATTCAGAAGGAATCTATGCGTTTATACATTCAGTCACCCAATCCACAAAAATGGTATATCTCATATTTAGTCTTTAGTGATCCTGAATTAATTTTGATAGTTTTATCCACCAAAATCTTTCACTTCTTCTGTTAGATCTTGTAATAGTTAATTTATATTCTAAATATATTGCCTAATTTATGTTTCTTTTTTTTGGAATTGATTTTTATATATAATTTTGTGTCTGGAAAACTTGTTACAATCTTAATGGTTCATAGTCAGGTATTTGAACACAGGGCTTTTTCTCACTGTCAACTTCAACAATTTAGGTTGTCTGTTACCTCCACTGTGAAATTGCCAAATATCTGTTGGAAATTAAACAAGACCTTCTCCTACTGCTCAAAGCAAGAAGCTCTGTTGAAGTATACAAAGAGCTGCCTACTCTCATTAATAAGTACTTCATTATAAATTAATATGGAGATTGCTAGCCTTCATTTAGACCATAATTCTCCATCTTTAGTGGGAATCAGAATCACCTAGTAAGGGGCCTATTAAAACATCATCACAAAATCCCACACCCAGAATTTTTGATTCAGTAGAGCTGGGGTATGAGTTTGAACTTCTAACAAGACCCAAGTAAGGCTGATATTCCTATTCTGGAAACCACACTTTGAAGAACCACTATTGTCAACTGTCAACTGAACAAGGATTCCCATCAGGTTGAAATAAAGAGAACATTCATTACCAAGATAGGTAAGAATGATGTGTTTTGCCACTCAGGGCTTGGTTTTTATCCTCAGCCATTAGAAGCAGTTCATGCCACAGGGATACAGGTACAGTTAGCAGAGCAGAGATGTATTTTACATTCTTCTGTTATGTTTCTTGGAACAGGAAAATATTTGGCAGAATGATTTCATGGCTAGCTTTACAAGAGGACATAGAGAGACCAAAAAATCCAGGACACAGAAGTCAACAGGAAATCAATCACAGGACAGATTCAGTTGGGAACATTACAGTGGATCTAGAGAAATATCAGAGATGAGTGATGGTTATCTTCTAATCCAATGATTTAAGTCCAACAAGGTACTAAGAGATGAGAAAAAAGGGTTATTTTGACACAGGATTTTTCTCACCTGGAGCTGCTCTTGGTACAGTTTCCACACACCTGGCAAGAGAAGTTCCTTATCTGTTCTGAGTGGACATGTAAGAAAAATTTCATGAAGATAGTTGGGCTTCTGATAGCTCTTGAAGAGTCAGGAGGGTTTTCCTGAGCAGAGAACTGTGGGTGTGGTAGAATGGGAATATATGACAGTCAGACAGTTCATACTGAAAAATGACCAAGGAAACTTTGGCCAGAAAAAAGTATATGATTGGGAACTTTTTAGGTAGTAAGACCTAAGGAGGCTAAGTTGAGCTTGTATTTTGGATAAATTTAAATGTTATGAAACTAATGACCTTTCAATTTATCCTACATTTCAGCAGCACTAGAAGTTTTTGAATAATGAGTACAAGAATCAAAAATGTAACATTTAAAGTTCACTCTGGCAAACTTTTACATGCTGTAGAAAGGGAAAACCTATTGAAAGGCTATTGAAATAACTTAGGGATAATAGACAATATGGACTTGAACATAATTTTATTCATCAAAGATTTATTGATGGAATTGATGTTGACTCTAGACATGGGGCACCAGCTGGGTAGAGTTGCTCGTGGTAGATTCTTAGGAGGAGAAACAGGCAAGACACTGAGCAGCAAACAAAGAAACATCTTAGGAGTAACACCTTTATGGAATCTTTACATTTTTTTCTGGCAGAATTAACATTAACCAAGATGGTCTGATTTATGAAAGAAGCTGCTCCCTCTTAAGAACACTTTAGTAGATTTTTGCTTCTTGAGTGTCTATCTCCACTAAAAATTCTCTCAAATTTCTGATGGCCATGATGCAGGATGGATTCTTTCTTATAATACTCAAGATCTAATTCATGGAAATATCATATATGTGCGTGTGTGTGTGTGTGTGTGTGTGTGTGTGTGTGTGTGTGTGTGTGTGTGTTGAGTTGATTAACAAAGACCCACAAAGAACAGAGAACAGAAGAACAATAAGTCAATGTAAGGTCTTTTAAAATGACACAATGACACAGTTCATTTTTATTTGTGGGTCTCATAGATGCTCCTGGGTTCATTAAGAGAATTAGAACTAGCAACTCGGTTTCAAGAAGTTAAAAGAATACTGACAGGACAAATGCAGACTGAGGAACTACCAGATGGGAACCTTCTGAACTTCAGGCAACAATGCATGGGCCCAAAAATGGGTTCTTAACAAGGTCTCCCATTGTATGCTGGCTCTATTACTCCCAGGTTCAAGCCAATCAGGTGTTAGACTGTAGCACAGTCCAAAAGGCAGGCATATGGATAGCAGAACGCTGAGTTAATAGTCCTGAACTCCAGAACGTTTTAATAAACTGAATTAACCAAAGGCTTGAGCGAGGAATGAACCACTTTATGAGAGATTAAATGGGTTCTTCTTACCTCCTGATTTCCTGAAAAAGTCAAACCTAATCAAATTCCAGTGGCACAAACAGGGCTACATGGATAATTTGGAGGTAAAGAATGCTTTTATATTAAATGCAGTGTTTGTCTCTAGCATTCTATTACCTACCCACCAACATGGTTTCAATTTAAGCTTCTGTTAATCCTGACCATTTCCTTCAAGTGTTTCCTATTTAAGATAGAAATTCCATGTTGAACATTTTAATAATATTAACTGTCAAAGGCAGCTGTGATCAGTTTTCATTCCAATGCTCTGCCAGATGTTGATATTTGTGATTATTGATGCCCTTTGCTTTTACTCCTTTCCCTTATTAAATATATCATTAGTAAAACCCAAGTCCAAGGGAAATCACTTTTCACTGAGACTTCTCTACAGAGCAGTGAGGAAACAATACGCAGAGAAGCCAAAGGGTCACAGCAGTCAGCCACCCTCCATGGAGATGGCTGCCAAGAGGATTATATTATAGTGGTGGTAACTTAATGAAGTTACTACTTTATGGTTTCTTCTATTGTTAGTGCAGATATTTTTGTCACACAAGCCACAAAAGACAGGACAGGAAAAGTGAATATCAGCTGCTTCAAAATAAACTGTTAAAGCATATTGAAATATGTGAACTTCAAAGTATTCCCAAAGAAAGGCCAATAACAGGTGGGCTGTGTTTGCAGGGACACTGGAGAAACCATTCTCAATGAGAAATGAGCACATCTTCCAAAAGATATTCTAAGCCTGTCTTATCATGAAGAGAAAGCCAGATATTTCTCAAGCAGTATTAAGGCAATACATGCCCTTTCCATGGTCCTTCACTCCAGGACTCTTGGAATTAAGATTAACTGAAGATAAAGCTAGTTTGTAGATGTATTGCTGTACAGTCTGATCTACTTGCAGTATGTATGCATATATATATATATATATTTATATGTGTGTGTGTGTGTGTGTGTGTGTGTGTGTGTGTATAGGACTTCCCTGGTGGCTCAGATGGTAAAGCATCTGTCTACAATGTGGGAGACCTGGGTTCGGTCCCTGGGTCGGGAAGATTCCCTGGAGAAGGAAATGGCAACCCACTCCAGTAATCTTGCCTAGAAAATCCCATAGACGGAGGAGCCTGGTGCAGGCTACTGTCCATGGGGTCGCAAAGAGTCAGACACAATTGAGCAACTTCACTAATACTAATATGTATATATATATATGAGGTACTCATACAAAGACAGAATAATTCATGCTACCATTCTCAAAGGCTTTGCCATCTCCAAAATTGTCTTTTAAAAATAGATCTGAATTTTTGACTTCAACATAGAAGACTAAAAATCCATTGCCTCACATTCAAAAGGAAAAACTATGTACAGTGCATGAATAAATGCTCACACACATGCCATCAGTTCAGTTCAGTTCAGTCGCTCAGTCGTATCCAACTCTTTGCGACCCCATGAATCCCGGCACGCCAGGCCTCCCTGTCCATCACCAACTCCCAGAATTTACTCAAACTCATGCCCATTGAGTCGGTGATGCCATCCAGCAATCTCATCCTCATCCTCTGTCATCCCTTCCCCTCCTGCCTTCAATCTTTCCCAGCATCAGGGTCTTTTCAAGAGTCAGTTCTTCACATCAGGTGGCCAAATTATTATTGAAGTTTCAGCTTCAGCACCAGTCCTACCAATGAATATTCAGGACTGATTTCCTTTAGGATGGACTGGTTGGATCTCCTTGCAGTCCAAGGGACTCTCAAGAGTCTTCTCCAACACCACAGTGTGAAAGCATCAATTTTTCAGCACTCAGCTTTCTTCACAGTCCAAATCTCACATCCATACATGACCACTGGACAAACCATAGCCTTGACCAGACAGACTTGTTGGCAAAGTAATGTCTCTGCTTTTTAATATGCTCTCTAGGTTGGTAATAACTTTCCTTCCAAGGAGTAAATGTCTTTTAATTTCATGGCTGCAGTCACCATACGCAGTGATTTTGGAGTCCCCAAAAATAAAGTCTGACACTCTTTCCACTGTCTCCCCATCTATTTTCCATGAGGTGATGGGACCAGATGCCATGATCTTAGTTTTCTGAATGTTGAGATTTAAGCCAACTTTTTCACTCTCCTCTTTCACTTTCATCAAGAGGCTTTTCAGTTCCTCTTCACTCTCTGCCATAAGGGTGGTGTCATCTGCATATCTGAGGTTATTGGTATTTCTCCCAGCAATCTTGATTCCGGCTTGTGCTTCTTCCAGCCCAGCGTTTCTCATAATGTACTCTGCATATAAGTTAAATAAGCAGGGTGACAATATACAGCCTTCCTTTTCCTATTTGGAACCAGTCTGTTGTTCCATGTCCAGTTCAAACTGTTGCTTTCTGACCTGCATACAGGTTTCTCAAGAGGCAGGTCAGGTGGTCTGGTATCCCCATCTCTTTCAGAATTTTCCACATTTTATTGTGATCCACACAGTCAAAGGCTTTGGCGTAGTCAATAAAGCAGAAGTAGATATTTTTCTGGAACTCTCTTGCTCTTTCGATGATCCAGTGGATATTGGCAATTTGATCTCTGGTTCCTCTGCCTTTTCTAAAACCAGCTTGAACATCTATCACTCAAATTAAAAAGTATATTTATTTTCATTTATTTTATATATTTTTTGCTTTGATCATGTCTATGGCATGTTAATACATAGACATTATCAAAGCAAAAAATATATAAAATATATAAAAATATATAAAATAAATGAAAATAAATATACTTTTTAATTTGAGTGATTCATCTATTTGTTAACAGGACAAAAAGATCTGCATATACTGATTTGGAATAAAGTCCAAAAGATAGAAAGTGTAACAGTGAAAGCAATGGAAAAATATAACATGAAAAAATACAATAGTTTCTCATAAAAAACTTCTGCATGTATGTATTTGTAAAAACATAAATGGATTTAGGAAATGTTTTAAGGAACATTTACCAAACTATTAGAACTGATTATCAAAGTTTGAGCAAAAATGGTGATGGGAGGGGTAGAAATGTAGGAGAGAAGAGGTCTTTTTAATTTATATACTTCTGAGTCATTTGAATTTGCCAAATAGGCACATATTGGATAATACATAAGAAAGAAATAAAATAATAATAATGGCTATTTTTAAATTGAGGTTATATGAGTTATCCACTAAAAATAAGAATCAGTGAAATTAGAAGCAAAAGAATGTAGTCCACGTTCACTTCTATATTAGCTAAGCAGCATTGAGTGGTTCCCATAACTTCTCCAGAGCAGTCACCATATTTATGAATATTTATATGATTCACAAAGGATTTCTTTCGGGAGGAAATGATGGCATGGTTATCTACTTTAAAGCTGCAAAGTACACAGTCAGTGGTAGCTGCTATCCCTGATGAGCTTGGGATACAATTTCCACTCCACAGAGGCAAAGTATTTTTTCTGTTCAGTTGCTCAGTCATGTCCAACTCTTTGAGACCCCATGGACTTCAGCATGCCAAGCTTCCCTGTCCATCACCAATTCCTGGACTTTACTCAAACTCATGTCCATTGAGTAGGTGATGCCATCCAACCATCTCATCCTCCGTCATCCCCTTCTCTTCCTGCCTTCAATCTTTCCCAGCATCAGGGTCTTTTCAAATGAGTCAGTTCTTTGCATCAGGTGGCCAAAGTATTGGAGTTTCAGCTTCAGCATCAGTCCTTCCAATGAATATTCAGGACTGATTTCCTTTAGGATGGACTGGTTAGATCTCCTTGCTGTCTAGGGGACTCCCAAGAGTCTTCTCCAACACCACAGGATCAGTTCTTCAGCTCTCAGCTTTCTTTATAGTCCAATCTCACATCCATACATGACTACTGGAAAAACCATAGCTTTGACTTGATGGACGTTTGTTGGCAAAGTAATGCCTCTGCTTTTTAGTATGCTGTCTAGGTTGGTCATAACTTTTCTTCCAAGGAGCTGAAGAAGACATAAAACTCACAATCAATAACAAGTGCAATACAGAGTTTTAAGTTTCTACAAGAGATACACAGAAAGTATCAGATGAGTGTCAGTAGAAATTTATAAATTGGTCTGTTAGTAGAGCTCTCTGAATCTTTGAGGTAATAATACCAACATAATTCGTGGTAGGAGGTGGGAATGTGTTGGACTTTCTCAAACTGGGTTTCATGAGCTTTAAGCATGAGTTTCCATGGAAGCTTTTAAGAGAATCAGCTGCATACTAGTAAGTCTGCATCTGTCTTAAGCATTTTTGATGCCCTATTTATTGTACTTTACCAGGCTGAATCATTGCTTGTGTGTGTGTGTGTGTGTGTGTGTGTGTGTGTGTGTGTGTGTCTAATTCTTTGTGACCCCATGGACTGTAGCCCACCAGGCTCCTCAGTTGATGGGATTTTTCTGGCACGAATACTGGAGTGAGCTGCCATTTCCTTCTCCAGGGTATCTTCTCGACCCAGGGTTTGAATATGCATCTCTTGTGTCTCCTGCAATGACAGGCAGTTCTTTACCAGTCAATTGACCCTTAGTAAAATATTGTTGAACGGATGAACACTAGGCTCTGAAATAGAAAAGAGAGAGTTAGAAAAGAGGTCATTGCAAACAATATGATAATGTCACAATAAGGTGCCTTGGGACATTTTTGCAATTAAATTGTTGGCGTTTGATAAAATATATTCTTTTGTAATTCTAGCTCAATTATTTCTCTGTATTCTCATCAGCTTTTTCTCCTGTCTTATTTTCAACCTCTAGATTTTTTGTGGATTTCAAAGTCACCCAGATGCATGCCAGAAAGCACAGCAGAACCAGTACTGATGCCTATTTGCTACATCTCTTTTATCATATCCTAGAAAATGAGAAATGAGGGTTGAACATAATCCCTGCAACCTCCATTACCAATTTTGTTCCCCAAATATTTAGTTAATTTGTATTAATTTCTCAGAGGAAAAAAAGAAGCTCAAGTTAAAAGCACTGCATAAACCTCAGTGTACTTCACGAGGGAAGGCTAAATAGGGAACTATTGTAAGGGAGCATGAATTAAAGGAGGGAATTAGATGAATGTTTACTTAAAGCCATCAGCAAACCACCAAGCACTGAATGTGGGGTGGCTATTAAACAGATATATCACTTAATATTCATAACTGCCCTGCTACACATTTTTATCCCCATTTTGCATATGAAAAGACTAAGGCTCAAAGATGTTCACTAACTTGCTGAAAGGAGAATATATTTGGATGCAAGCTTTGATATCTTCCAAGTCCATTCTTTTTCTAGGCTAACACTCATTTTCCAGTTTTCAGTAGGACACCATCACTCATGTCACTCCTTGGAGGCAGATTTACCTTATGCAAAGGTAGGGAAACTCATATCTCCAGGTCCTAAATTAACAACTGCAACTCAGTGTACAAGGGTTAACATTTATTCCTTTACACATAAATTTTACTCACTTGTGAACCTTCATTACTAATTGTACTGAGTCCAAAGTTCATATTCACCTGAAACATCATAATATGACATTTGGAAACAGGGTCTTTGCAGATGTAATCAACTTAATTTGAATTTATACTGGACTAGAGTGGAACCAACCCAATGGCTGGGATCATTTTAAGAAGAGAATACAGAGACACAGGCACACAAGTGAAATGCCATGTGACTGTAGTGGTAGAGACTGGAGTGATGTGTCTACCAGCTGAGGAAGGCCAAGGATTGCTGGTAATCCTCAGAAGCTAGGAAGATGCCTAGAGCCTAGATGCCTAGATGCTTAGATGCCTAGAGCCTTCTAGATGCCTAGAGTCTTCAGAGATAGCATGGCCTGATGACACTTTGGTTTCAGACTTCTAGGCTCCAAAACTATGAGAGAACAAAATTCTGCTGTTTGAAGTCACTCAATTTTACAGGACCTTGCTAAAGCAACCCTAGGAAACTAGTCCAGGTGGAAAATTCTTGATTTTGCGGAGGTAAAGAAGTTTAGTAACTTCCAGATTAAAAACTGGTTCCTTTGTAATAAATACTGGCTCAGGCTTGGGGGTTTTCTCTGTCCCCTCTTTCCCTTCCACATGTACTTGAATGTGATAATAAGTTACCTGTAGGGTGTCTAGTCTTCACATTTCTCTGGCCTCTGCTGAGGTTTCTCCTTTCCTTGGCTTCTGAGTTCAACCTCTGCCCTGTTGCTTCCATTGCTAATTCAGTTTTCTTAGCCTGTGGGATATGAAGCCTTCTGTCAAAGATTCAGGGAGATTCCTTCATCCAGCCCACATTGATGATAATTCAAGATTAAGTAGGGGAGATCAAACCAGCCTTTGATAAGAAGAAAAAAGCCTACAAACTTGTGGTCAGTGCTAAGAGCATTGTAAATATTCTCAAGTTGACTGAGCGCCTTTCACAAATCTAACGTCTATACCCTCAGCAGAAAAGGGAATCAAGAGAAGTACCTTCTGTGCAAACCCAGGCCTTCAGCACCCTCTGGATTCAGCAAAATCTCTACCCCTGGTCAGCGGTTGAACTTAGTTCATCCCTTGGTTACTCATGGTGAACACCAGGAAGATGAAGAGAGCCTCCCCTCTGTCCTGAGATCAGCAATCACCATGCATATAAGCACTTCTAGTATCTCTTCATCTTTCTATTTCCCACAGTATATGTGCACACACACACACAAACACTCAATGCTACAAGATTTTCTCAGGGGCATAACTACCTATTGCATCAACAAAATTCATGTTCGGTGTTGGTATACATAAAATAATGACAACTTGTATTGTCAAGACTTACACCTTTCAACATGTAGGAATTGACAACCAACACTGGGATACTAAATCTTCATTCAAATTTGCTTTCTGTTTTGGTAGTCAAGACTATTTGGGATTGTAAAGTGTTGCAATGCATTTATCACCTTTTGTGTCAAAAGTATATTTGATCTCATATAGATGGCCATCAAAAGGAACTTTTCAAAAACAGAAACAAGAAAGATTTGTTTCTCTGGCTTTGAAACGTCAAACTCAACAAGGTATTCATAAAACAACAACAACAACAGCAACAACAACTTAATACTGTTATCATAAAACAAGTAACTCTATTAATCCCTAAAATAAATAGGAAACAAACTAAAAGAGATAGGACAGGGATTGGGGAGAGAAGAGGAAGAGAAAATAAGGAAGAATTACTACTCAATATTCCATTCTTTTGGTATGCTGTATGATACTTTTATTTGAGGCAAGCACATTTCTGACATGATTAAGACTTCTTGGTAGATTTCCTATCCTGGAAACATTGATAGGCTAAGACAATTATTTTGTTACAATAAATTAATTCCATCAACATACTTGTTCCTAGACACCATCAACCACAATGTAAAACAGTTTTGGTGTACTTTCCAGGTGGTGCAGTTGAATTACTGTATTGCATATGCAATTTCTGACCTTTATACTTTCTTTTTTAAGCAAGAAAATGAAACAAAATGTTGAAATACCACTGCAAAGTTTAGTTTTCAATCAGAGATAATCTCCAATGGAAACAAGCTTGCTTGTTCCCCTTAACTACAATTTCATTCATGATTTCAGAGAAAGAAATGGCAACCCACTCCAGTACTCCTGTCTGGAGAGTTCCATGGACAGAGGAGCCTGGTGGGCTACAGCCCATGGGGTCGCTAAGAGTTGGACACAACTGAGTGACTTCACTTTCACTTTTCACTTTCAAGCATTGGAAAAGGAAATGGTAACCCACTCCAGTGTTCTTGCCTAGAGAATCCCAAGGACGGGGAAGCCTGGTGGGTTACCGTCTAAGGGGTCGCACAGAGTGGGACATGATTGAAGTGACTTAGCAGCAGCACCAGCATTCATGATTTACATCTAGCCTGCCTTAAAGCTTGGAATATTTTATACCACATATTTAGACTGAGGGAACAAGGAACCAAATGGTTTCATAAGCAAAAATAAATGTCTAATCTTCATGGAAATTCAGTCGATTCAGTTCAGGGGCTCAGTCGTATCCAACTCTTTGTGGTCCCATGAACTGCAGCACTCCAGGCCTCCCAGCCCATCACCAACTCCCGGAGTTCACCGAAACTCATCTCAATTGAGTCGGTGATGCAATCGAAACATCTCATCCTCTGGCGTCCCCTTCTCCTCTTGCCCTCAATCTTTCCCAGCATCAGGGTCTTTTCAAATTAGTCAGGTCTTCGCATCAGGTGGCCAAAGTATTGGAGTTTCAGCTTCAACATCAGTACTTCCAATGAACACCCAAGACTGATCTTCTTTAGAATGGACTGGTTGGATCTCCTTGCAGTCCAAGGAACTCTCACGAGTCTTCTTCAACTCCATAGTTCAAAAGCATCAATTCTTCAGCACTCAGCTTTCTTGATAGTCCAACTCTCACATACATACGTGACTACTGGAAAAACCATAGCCTTGACTAGACAGACCTTTGTTGACAAAGTAATTTCTTGCTATTTAATATGCTGTCTAGGTTGGTCATAACTTTCTTTCCAAGGAGTAAGCATCATTTAATTTCATGGATGCAGTTACCATCTGCAATAATTTTGGAGCCCAAAAAAGTAGTCAGCCACTGTTTTCACTGTTTCCCCATCTATTTGCCATGAAGTGATGGGACCAGATGCCATGATCTTAGTTTTCTGATTGTTGAGCTTTAAGCCAACTTTTTCACTCTCCTCTTTCACTTTCATCAAGAGGCTCTTCAGTTCTTTACTTTCTGTCATAAGGGTGGCATCATCTGCATATCTGAGGTTATTGATATTTCTCCCAGCAATCTTGATTCCAGCTTGTGCTTCTTCCAGTCCAGAGATTCTCATGATGTACTCTGCATATAAGTTGAATAAGCAGGGTGACAATATACAGCCTTGATGTACTCCTTTCCCTATTTGGAAACAGTCTGTTGTTCCATGTCCAGTTCTAACTGTTGCTTCCTGACCTGCATACAGATTTCTCAAGAGGCAGGTCAGGTGGTCTGATATGCCCCTCTCTTTCAGAATTTTCAGAGTTTGTTGTGATCCACACAGTCAAAGGCTTTGGCACAGTTGATAAAGCAGAAATAGATGTTTTTCTGGAACTCTCTTGCTTTTTTGATGATCCAGTGGATGTTGGCAATTTGGTCTCTGGCTCCTCTGCCTTTGCTAAAGCCAGCTTCAGTCTCTGGAAGTTCACGGTTCACATATTGCTGAAGCTTGGCTTGGAGAATTTTGAGCATTATTTTACTAGTGAGTGAGATGAGTGCAATTGTACTGTAGTTTGAGCATTCTTTGGCATTGTCTTTCTTTGGCATTGGAATGAAAACTGACCTTTTCCAGTCCTGTGGTCACTGCTGAGTTTTCCAAATTTGCTGATATATTGAGTACAGCACTTTCACAGCATCATCTTTTAGGATTTAAAAGAGCTCAACTGGAATTCCATCACCTCCACTAGCTCTTTTCATAGTGATGCTTCCTAAGGCCCACTTGACTTCACACTCCAGGATATGTGACTCTCGGTGAGTGATCCCACCATCATGATTATCTGGGTTGTGAAGATCTTTTTTGTACAATTCTGTGTATTTTTGACACCTCTTAATATCTTCTGCTTCTGTTAGGTCCATACCATTTTGTCCTTTATTGAACCCATCTTTGCATGAAATGTTCCCTTGGTATCTCTACTTTTCTTTCTTTCTTTTTTTTTTTTTTTTTTTTTTGATGTTAAAGCATCTCTCTTTTATTCTCTCTCTCCCTCTCTTTTTTTGTACAATTGTTAGTCTATTTTGTTATCAAATTACATATAAGAATTTAAAAAGTATATTGTTGTAGTTGTTTAGTCTCTAAGTAATTTCCAACTCTTTGCAACCCTGTGAACTGTAGCCTGCCAGGCTCCTCTGTCTGTGGGATTTCTCAGGCAAGAATACTGGAGTGGGTTGCCATTTCCTTCTCCAGGTATCTTTACTTTTCTTGAAGAGATCTCTAGTCTTTCCCATTCTATTGTTTTCCTCTATTTCTTTGCATTGATCACTGAGAAAGCCTTTCTTATCTCCCCTTGCTATTCCTTGGATCTCTGCATTCAGATGCTTATATCTTTCCTTTTCTCCTTTGCCTTTCACTTCTCTTCTTTTCACAGCTATCTTGTAAGGCCTCCTCAGACAGCCATTTTGCCTTTTTGCATTTCTTTTTCTTGGGGATAGTCCTGATCCCTGTCTCCTGTACAATGTCATAAACCTCCATCCATCTGTCCATAGTTCATCAGGCACTCTGTCTATCAGATCTAGTCCCTTAAATCTATTTCTCACTTCCACATTATAATCATAAGGGATTTGATTTAGGTCCTACCTGAATGGTCTAGTGGTTTTCCCTACTTTCTTCAACTTAAATCTGAATTTGGCAATAAGGAGTTCTGGATCTGAGCCACAGTCAGCTCCTGGTCTTGTCTTTGCTGGTTGTATAGAGCTTCTCCATCTTTGGCTGCAAAGAATATGATCAATCTGATTTTGGCTTTGACCATCTGGTGATGTCTATGTGTAAAGTCTTCTCTTGTGTTGTTGGAAGAGGGTATTTGCTATGACCAGTGTGTTCTCTTGGCAAAACTCTATTAGCATTTGAGCTGCTTCATTCTGTACTCCCAGGCCAAATTTGCCTGTTACTCCAGTTGTTTCTTGACTTCCTACTTTTGCATTCTAGTCCCCTATAATGAAAAGGACATCTTTTTTGGGTGTTAGTCCTAAAAAGTCTTAAAGGTCTTCATAGAACCATTCAACTTCAGCTTCTTCAGCATTACTGCTCAGGGCATAGACTTGGATTACCACGGTATTGAATGATTTGCCTTGGAAATGACAGAGATCATTCTGTCATTTTTGAGATTGCATCCAAGTACAACATTTCAGAGTCTTCTGTTGACTATGATGGCTATTCCATATCTCCTAAGGGATTCCTGCCCACAGTAGTAGATATAATGACCATCTGAGTTAAATTCACCCATTCCAGTCCATCTTTGTTCGTTGATTCCTAGAACGTCAATGTTCACTCTTGCCACCTCATGTTTGACCACTTCCAATTTGCCTTGATTCATGGACCTAGCATTCCATGTTCCTATGCAATATTGCTCTTTACAGCATCAGACTTTGCTTCTATCATCAGTCACATCCACAACTGAGTGTTGTTTTTGCCTTGGATCCATCCCTTCATTGTTTCTGGAGTTATTTCTCCACTGATCTCCAGTAGCATATTGGGAACCTACCGACCTGGGGAGTTCATCTTTCAGTGTCCTATCTTTTTGCCTTTTCATACTGTTCATGGGGTTCTCAAGGCAAGAATACTGAAGTGGTTTGCCATTCTCTTCTATAGTGGACCACGTTCTATCAGACCTCTCCACCATGACCCATCTGTCTTGGGTGGCCCCACGCGGCATGGCTTAGTTTCATTGAGTCAGACAAGGCTGTGGTCTGTGTGATCAGATTGGCTGGTTGTCTGTGATTGTGGTTTCAGTCTGTCTGCCCTCTGATGCCCTATCTCAGCGCCTACCGTCTTACATGGGTTTTTCTTACCTCGGACATGGCTTATCTCTTCATGGCCGCTCCAGCAAAGCACAGCTGCTGCTCCTTACCTTGAACATGGGATATCTCCTTACTGGCCGCAGCTCCTGACCTTGGATGTGGGGTAGCTCCTATCAGCCGCTCCTGCGCCACGATGCCATCACTCCTAAAATGTCTAATCTTCATGGAAATTACCTTCTTTAAAAGTGACCAGTTTTTCTGTCAGGTTTCATTATTCTAAAATCTCCCAGGAGACAATTTTACCTAAATATTTGGGTTAGCCAAAAAGTTCGCTCGGTGTTTCTCATAAGATGGCCCTAGTAGGGCTTAGTTGTCTTTAACTTCATTTGAAACAATTTTAGATGTCATATCAGCATGTATTTTTAAAAAACTTATCAAAATTGGTGAGTCTTTTGGTAGTCATTTTAACATTGGAGATATTGAAATAAGGAATATGGGAGGAAGCAACAGTTTTGACATATTATGCTTTATTACTCCAAGAAAGATAAAAATGCAACTGAAATGCAGGGGGAAAAAATTTTTTCAGTATATGAAGAAGGTGCTGAGACTGACTGAACATGTCAAAAGTGGTTTGTGAAGTTTTGTGCTAGACAGTTCATGCTGGACAATGCTCTACAGCCAGGCAGACCAGTTGAAGTTGTTAGCAATCAAATTGAGATATTAATTGAGAATGATCAATACTATATCATGCCAGAGATAGCTGACATACTCAAAATATCCAAATCAATCTGTGAAAACCGCTTCCACCAGCTTGACTATGTTAATCGCTTTGATGTTTGGGTTTCACATAAGATAAGCAGAAAAAACCTTTTTGACTGTTTTTGCGCATGCACTTCTCTACTTAAATGTAATGAAAAGTTCTGTTTTTAAAACAAATTGTGATGGGCAATGAAAAGTGGATACTATACAATAATGTGGAACAAAACAGATCATGGGGCAAACAAAATAAACCACCACCAACCACACCAAAGTCTGGGCTTCATTCAAAGAAAGTGATGTTGTATCTATGGTGGGATTGGAAGGGAGTTCTCTATTAAAAGAGCTTCTTTCAGAAAACCAAATGATTAATTCCAACAAGTACTGCCCTCAATTAGACCAACTGAAAGCAGCACTTGACAAAAAGCATCTGGAATTAGTCAATAGAAAAAGCATAGTCTTCCATCAGGATAATGCAAGATCACATATTTCTTTGATGACCAGGTAAAAACTGCTACAGCTTGGCTGGGAAGTTTTGATTCATCTGCCATATTCACCAGACTTTTTTTTTTTTTTTTCACCAGACATTTTGTCTCGCTTAATGTGTTTTGTACCTTCAGATTTCCATTTATTTCAGCCTTTACAAAATTCTCCTAATGGAAAAAAATTTCGATTCCTCAAAAATTGTAAAAGGCACCTGGAACTGTTCTTTGTTCAAAAAGATAAAAAGTTTTCAGAAGATGAAATTTCCTGGAAAATGAAATTTCCTGGAAAATGGCAGAAAGTAGTGGAACAAAACAGCGAATATGTTGTTCAATAAAATTCTTGGTGAAAATGAAAAATGTGTCTTTTATTTTTACTTTAAAAACCAAAGGAACTTCTTGGCCAACTCAAATTAATCTCAAAGCAGCCTTCCTTAATTATAAAAGTTCACCTGTGTGCCCAAGGAGCAATGCTATCATGGTGGAGAATCTTGAAAACTTTGAAAGAAAGTGTAACTTTCCATTAAAGATCTGGAAACAAGTTCCTAGATAATAATTTCAGGGTTAGGGACTAGACACTACCCTTGATCTCTCTCTTCCGAGGTGGGCCGGGGGTACCATTATCAGCATTGTTAAAGTGTTTTGTTAATTCACGGATAATTACAGATTTAATCTCATTAAGGGGAGCCATTATTTCCTTGAGCTTCTCAATGTAATCAACTCAGAGAAAGAAACTTTCTATTAAGACCTGCAGGTCTAGTTGGACCATGGGCCAGATATCAGGTTTATGTTTCCAACTAGATTCATGGCCCTGGAGGTCACCTGATATGATATCTGCTCTTGATATTATATGTATAAGAGTGACAACACATGATTTAAAGAGCTCCTGATATTCAAAGCCAAAGTCTAGGATAACTCATCGAGAAATTTTCATCTTCCTTACATAAGCTTAAGTGATATTTAAAGTGAAATATCACTTTATATATAGTGAATATAGTGAAAAGAGTAAAAATTTTGGGTTCAGATAAAAAAGAATAAAATACCAATCCCAGAAGATTTTTCACTTGCCAAGTGGCAACTATAATAACTTGGGTGCATGACAAGAAGGGTTAATATTTTATATAATGCCTGGAGATCCCCAGGAGAAGGGACTGGCTACCCTCTCCAGTATTCTCACCAGGAGAATCCCGTGAGCAGAGGAGCTTGGCAGGCCACAGTCCATGGGGTACAAAGCGTCAGACACGAGTGAGTGACTAAGCACACAATCCTGACATGAAGGTCTTCAATAATAAATGACAACTATTACTATCGTTACTGTAATTATTAAAATGAAGAATTTGATTATTTTCTCTATATCTTTCCCTTTAAGAAAAACCTAAGCTCTTTTATAAAGTTATGCCCTAATTATCTTCCAGTTACATGGATCCAAGACTAAGTCTTAAGTTGTATTCTATGTAGAAATGCACATGAATTGCTATGTTAAGGGAGTTTACAAATATAACATTTGCAGTGCAGATTTCTTTAAATTCATTATGTCTGTTTTACCAAATCCTGTCACTGTTCTTTATTACAACTTCTGTAATATGCATGTCTACATGAAAGTTTCCATACAGAAACTTTCTGTAGGTTATCTTGACATGATACTGCCTGCCCTTCTCTTGGTATCAATAAATTAAGTCATCTCTGCATTTTTTCTCTTGATGGAACAATTATACTAGTACCCTTTTCCTTTATCTAAATTATAAAATAAAATTGGCAATAGTTATTTAGAAGATGTTATAGGTTGAACTCTGTCCCCCCTAAAGATGTTGTGATCCTATCCCCAGTAACCATGAACGTGACCTTATATGGAAATAGAGTCTTTGCAGATAAACAAGTTAAGATGAGGTCACGAGAATGAACTCTAATTTGATATCACTGTTGTCCTCATAAAGAAGAGAAATCTAGATTCAGACAGACACAAACACAAGGATCAAGCTGTGTGAAAATGAAGGCAGAGATCTTTGGCATCTACAAGCAAAGAAGTGAAAGATCATCCGCAGACCTCCAGAAGCTAGCAAAGAGGCTTGAAACAGATTCTCTAACAGCCCTCAGGAGGCACCAACTTTGTCAGCACCTTAATCTTGGATTTCAAATCTCCAAAACTAGGAGACAGATTTCTATTGCTTAGGTCACCCAGTGTAAGGGACTTTGTGATGGCAGTGCTAGCACCTAGCACAGAAGGTGACTGCCATATTTTTTAATATATTTTTGATAACTTATAATATCCTTAAAATTTGAAAAAATATACATAATAGAGAACTTGTATATCTCTGAAAATATGTCCATAGGCCACAAAGATCTACAGTTTCTAGTTTGAGAAACAATGTAAAACAGAACTTAATAATATTAATACCACATGTTACATATGCACTTCCTCATCTCACTGGCAACATAAACCAAAGGCAGAAGACTTGCTCTTTGGCCTTATGCCAGACCCATACACAAAATATTATAAAGGGCAGAGTTCAAAGGAAAAAAATTCTAATGATGTGCTTTTTCAAAGTGGTCACATCCATTACACTACAGCCCTTCCTGTGGTCCAGCAAGACCACACAGTGGTTACCATTTACCAATATAGCAATGAGTGACTGTACCATTGAAGGCTAACTTTGGTTTTACAGTTTTAAAGTTAAAAAAAGTTTTTAAAAACAACCAAAAGACTTGAGAAGATAATCTGATATCCTTCCATTTGTTTCCTGCAGTTAGCAGAAAGTTGCTTATTTGTTTAGTTTGGGGAAGGAGCTATTACTTCCCTGAATTTCTTTTAATATTCCTAAGTCTGAAGTCTGAAGCCTCCAGGCTCTACTGCATTCTGTTGGGCCTATATTTAGAACAAAGCAAACACATGTGATTCTTTAGAGCTAAGCACTCTGCCAGTGGGTCCTGGAAAATTGCTAACCCCAAAATAAAACAATACCACTTTCTTTAAATGTTTCTGCTTACACTTATAGTGAAGAGATATTGACAGCAAGCGTCAGTTTGAGTGACAGAAAATAAGCAGAAGTGAAGAAAACAGGGACTTTGGGTATTAAAGCCAGATTTATTTAGAGGAAATATATGACAAGTATCATTATTTTCTCAAAGAGCAAACTCAGGATATCTCACCCATGAAGTAAAGTTATTATGTCATTTTCATTACTTCTGGAGGTTTACTAACAGAACTCCCCAATCTGATCATACCGGCATTGATTCTAAATCAAGACCAATATGGAAGGGCAAAGAAAATAGTTTGGTTTACCCAGAAAAAAGGCCTACAATAAGAGGGAAAGATACTGTAAGTTAAAATGACCCTACTTCTGCAAAGGTCTGACTTTAACCTACGGAAGCAACATCCATAAATATTGAACATGCCCACAATGAGACACCTTTGAGCAAGAATGGCAGGAAATTGCACTGGCGACCTTCACGTTTTTCCTACAGCTCTGGTCCTACCACAAGTTCAGGGATAAAAATGTGGACAAGAAGTAAGGAGATATGCATTTTTACTCTGATCTTACATTTTGTGTGAAAACTCACATGATTTCTGGGCCTCATTTTCCACATCTGTAAAATGATTGCACTGTATTCATTCTAGAGTTACAATTTTGGAGGAAAATCCAGTTATCCAAGTCATGCATGCATGCTCATAGCTTCCAATTAAATTTTCTGTGACACTCTGTTGAACCTGCCAATTTTATTGCTTTCAACACTTCCATTTCTCCCAAGCTCAGTTGCAACCATTTTTATTTAATTAACATCTTGGTATATAAAATTATATAATTCATAATGATTTCCTAAAGACACACAAAAAATGAAAGATTTCAATTAGCTTCATGAAAATTACAAAAGTTTTTGCACATTTAAATCTGCTTTAGAATAGAAAAAAAGAAGCTAGAAATACATACTGAATGTTAACAATGGTTATCCTGGGTAGGGACACTGTAGGTAATTTGTATGCCCTTATATCCAGACACAAGCATGGCTTCAAAGATGCATGCACTCCCGATGTTCACAGCAACACATTTAGTATTTCAAATTCTAAAAGATGATGCTGTGAAAGTGCTGCACTCAATACGCCAGCAAATTTGGAAAACTCAGCAGTGGGCCCAGGACTGGAAAAGGTCAGTTTTCATTCCAATCCCAAAGAAAGGCAGTCTAAAGAATGCTCAAACTACTCCACAATTGCACTCATCTCACATGCTAGTAATGCTCAAAATTCTCCAAGCTAGGCTTCAGCAGTACATGAACCATGAACTTCCAGATGTTCAAGTTGGATTTAGAAAAGGCAGAGGAACCAAAGATCAAATTGCCAACATTCACTGGATCATCAAAAAAGCAAGAAAGTTTCAGAAAAACATATATTTCTGCTTCATTGACTATACCAAAGTTTTTGGCTGTGTGGATCACAACAAACTCTGAAAATTCTGAAAGAGATGGGAATACCAGACCACCTGACCTGACTCTTGAGAAATCTGTATGCAGGTAAGGAAGCAACAGTTAGAACTGGACATGGAACAACAGACTGGTTCCAAATAGGGAAAGGTGTATGTCAAGGCTGTACCTTGTCACCCTGCTTATTTAACTCATATGCAGAGTACATCATGAAAAACACTGGCTGGAAGAAGCACAAGCTAGAAGCAAGATTGCTGGGAGAAATACCAATAACCTCAGATATGCAGATGATACCACCTTTATGGCAGAAAGTGAAGAACTAAAGCGCCTCCTGTGAAAGTGAAAGAAGAGAGTGAAAATGTTGGCTTAAAGCTCAACATTTAGAAAACTAAGATCATGGCATCCGGTCCCATCACTTCATGGCAAAAACCGTGGAAGCAACAACAAACTTTATTTTTGGGGGCTCCAAAATCACTACAGATGGTGTCTGAAGCCATGAAATTAAGACACTTGCTCCTTGGAAAGAAAGTTATGACCAACCTAGACAACGTATTAAAAAACAGAGACATTACTTTGCCAACAAAGGTCCATCTAGTCAAAGCTATGGTTTTTCCTGTAGTCACATATGGATGTGAGAGTTGGACTATAAAGAAAGTTGAGTAACGAAGAATCAATGCTTTTGCACTGTGGTGTTGGAGAAGACTCTTGAGAGTCCCTTGGACTGCAAGGAGATCCAACCAGTCCATCCTAAAGGAGAGCAGTCCTGAATATTCATTGGAAGGACTGATGCTGAAGCTGAAACTCCAGTATTTTGGCTACCTGATGTGAAGAACTGAACTGACTTATTTGAAAAGACCCTGATGCTGGGAAAGATTGAAGGCAGGAAGAGAAGGAGATGACAGAGTATGAGGTGGTTGAATGGCATCACTGACTCAATTGACATGAGTTTGTGCTATGGACAGGGAACCCTGGTGTGCTACAGTCCATGGGCTCGCAAAGAGTTGGACACGACTGAGCGAATGAACTGAACTGAACTGAAGACATGGAAGCAATCTAAATGTCAACAAATGAATTACTGAAAAGATGTGGTATGTATCCCTTCTCTAGAGAATCTTCCCAACCCATGGATCAAACCCAGGTCTCTGGCATTGCGGGCAGATTCTTTACCATCTGAGCCACCAGGGAAGTCCCATATATGTACACACACACACACACATACACACACACACACACACACACACATACAAGGGTCTTCCCAGGTTGTGCTAGTAGTAAAGAACTCACCTTCCAATGCAGAAGATGTAAGAGATGCGGATTCGATCTCTGGGTCAGGACAATCGCTTGGAGGAGGGCATGGCAACCACTCTAGTATTCTGCCTGGAGGATCCTATGGACAGAGGAGCCTGGCAGGCTATAGTCCATGGGGTCTCAAAGAGTCTGATACAACAGAAGAGACTTAACACGCATGCACACACATATATATCAGATTATATAATTGAATTATACATTATAACTATATTTATATGTAATTGAATCACTTTGCTATACACTTGAAACTTACACAGCACAGTAAATTCACTATACTTCAATATTTTTTATAAATGTATGCCTTTCATGGCCTGTGTGTGTGCTTAGTCACTCAGTTGTATCCCATTCTGTGACCCTTTGGACTGTAGCCCACCAGGCTCCTCTGTCCTTGGGATTTTTCAGGCAAGAATACTGGAGTGGGTTGCCATTTCCTTCTCCAAAAGATCTTATCAACCCAAGGATTGAACCTATGTCTCCTGCATTGGAGGCAGATTCTTTACCCACTGAGCCATCAGGAAAGCCCCTTGTCCTTCATCGTACATATGTAAATTTTCTAAAATTTTTATAGTGGACATGCACTACATTTGTAGTCAAGAAAAATAAGCAGTAGGTTTTAAACAGTGCCACAAATCACACCGTCACTCAAATTCTTTCTTTTTAGGACAGATGGTATTTTATATTTACCTTCATCTGTACTACTGATATCATTAAAGTACTATGAAAGTATTGTGTGCAGTTATCCTATCTACATTCAATATATTTTTAACTTTATTGAAGAATATTTTTATATCATAAATTCATCCATTTCAAGTACACAATTCAATAATTTTTATTAACTTTACCAAGTGGTGAAACCTTCAGTGTAGGTCAGTTTTAGAACATTTCATGTCCCCAATAGGATCCTCATGCCCATTTATAGTTAATACCTAATCCCACCTCAGCTTCTGGCAACCACTAACCCAATATTCTCTCTATTTTTGTTGTTGCCTTTTTGGGACATTGCATATAAACAAGATCATACAATGTGATAATTGTATCTGGCTTCTTTTATTTTACATATTTTTTAAATTGGAGTATGGTTAATTTATAAAGTTGTGTTAGTTTCAGGTGTACAACAAAGTGATTCAGTTATACATATACATAGATTCATTCTTTTACAGATTCTTTTCTCATATATATGGAGTAGAGGTCCCTGTGCAATAAGATAAGTCCTTGTTGGTTATCTATTTTATGTATATTACTGTGTCCACAGTAATCCCAAATTCCTAATTTATCCCTCCACCACCCCATGTTTCCCCTTTGGTAACCATAAATTTGCTTTCAAAATCTGTGTGTCTGTTTCAGTTTTGTATATAAATTCATTTGCATCTTTTTTTTAAATGATACCACAGAATGCTTCTGAGGCTAATCTTTAATGTAGCATGTGTCAACAGCCCTTTCCTTTTCACTGATGAGTAGCATTCAATTCTATGGATAGAACACTTTGTCTCTTTCACCTTCCAGTTGTTATTATAATTTACTTACTTGTTTTTTAATAATATTCACTTTTCAGCATTTTTATTTCCACTACACTGCTTTCCCTCTCCATCTCTCAGTTTTCATTACTTGTCAGTTTTATCACTCCTACATTACAATGTCAAGTAAGCTGACTGTTTTCCAGAGCTTTGGGGGAGAAACTGAGGTCTTCCAATAGCTAGAACCAGCTTGCCAGACACATGAACAAGCCATCTTAGAGGTAAGTATTCCAGCCCCAGTTAATTCCCAGTTGACACCATGACTGCAGCTTCTTGAGAGACCCTGAGCCAAAATCACCCAACTAAGCTGCTATCAAGTTCCTTAGTCACAGAAAACATGTGAGATAATAAATGCTTTTTGTTGTTTTAATCTACTGAAGTTTGGAGTAATTTGTAATGCAGCAAAAGATAACAAAATAGATACTACATGATCTTCTGTCTTCCAAAGATTAATCAAAACTTTTGTTTTCTTATGTCTCCCTACATCCTCTCCAAGTACTCTCAGCAATTTTATGAATTTATTCCTTAATTTTCACTGCCATTTTAAATAGGTTTGGGGGGAAAAATAAATAAATAGGTTTAGGGAAAGACACAGCATATTTGCGTGTAACCCATCATCTTGTGGGAATCTCTAGTGGTTCAGTGGTAAAGAATCTGCCTTCATTGCAGGAGATGTGGGTTCAAATTCTGGGTCGGGAAGATGCCCTGAAGAATCCCAGTATGCTTGCCTGGAAAATCCATTGGACAGAGGATGGAATCCACGGTAGGCTACAGTCCATGGGGTTGCAAAACTTGGCAACTAAACCACCACCACCACTACCATCTTGTACTGGAACTCAGACTGTTTTGTCTGAAATGATGTACATTTTTCTAAATAAAGCCTGTAGGTACACTATTATGAGGGCTGAGGTCCACCATTCCCCTCATGCCATAATTGCTGATCACAACCTGTCATTTTGTACTTCTTGACAATTTATCTTCTTGACATCATGAGAAACTTTGTTAAAATACCTGAATAAGTTGGAAGACAACTATGTGGCCATGAAAATTACCACATCTCATCTAAAATGCAGAATTCTAGACCTCACAAAGATTCTTGAATGGGGCATTTCTTGCACATTTTTAGGGAAACACCATAAATAATGGAAGAGAACAATAAAATGGAATAGAATAGACAGTCCAGAAATACATCAAATAGCCATAGAATTTTAATACAAGATGAAGATGGCATCTTAAAACATTAGGGCAAAGATAAACTTTTGATAAATGGTGTTGGAACAACTAGTTTGAAAAAAAAAAAAAACTAAATAAAATCCCTATATTAGATGACATATTAGAACAAACTACTATTCAGTGGAGAATCATATGTAAGAATGAAATCGTACATGTTTTGGGGGAAAAAAAATGGGTGGATTTGTCTATAACTTGCCTGCAGAGAAAGACTTTCTAATTATATCTAAAATCTAGATGCAATAAAAATGTTTCAGGAAACATATTTGTTTATCACGTACATTAGGCCCACAGTATATGAAAAGTATAAGGGATCAATGCAAAGAAATAGAGGAAAACAATAGAATGGGAAATACTAGAGATCACTTCAAGAAGATTAGAGATACCAAGGGAACACTCATGCAAAGATGGGCACAATAAAGGACAGAAATGGTATGGACCTAAGTGAAGCAGAAGATATTAAGAAGAGGTGGCAAGAATACACAGAACTACACAAAAAAGGTCTTCACAACCCAGATAACCACGATGGTGTGATCACTCACCTAGAGCCAGACATCCCAGAATGCAAAGTCAAGTGGGCCTTAGGAAGCATCACTATGAACAAAGCTAGTGGAGGTGATGGAATTCCAATTGAGCTATTTCAAATCCTAAACGATGATGCTGTGAAAGTGCTGCACTCAATATGTCAGCAAATTTGGAAAACTCAGCAGTGACGACAGGACTGGAAAAGGTCAGTTTTCATTCCAGTCCCAAAGAATGGCAATGCCAAAGAATGCTCAAACTACCACACAATTGCACTCATCTCACACACTAGCAAAGTAAAATTCAAAATTCTCCAAGCCAGGCTTCAACAGTACATGAACTATGAACTTCCAGAAGTTCAAACTGGTTTTAGAAAAGGCAGAGAAACCAGAGATCAAGTTGCCAACATCCGTTGGATCGTGAAAAAAGCAAGAGAGTTCCAGAAAAACATCTACTTCTGCTTTATTGACTACACCAATGCCTTTGACTGTGTGGATCACAACAAACTATGGAAAATTCTGAAAGATACGGGAATAGCAGATCACCTTATCTGCCTCCTGAGAAACTTGTATGCAGGTCAGGAAGCAACAGCTAGAACTGGACATGGAACAACAGACTGGTTCCAAATTGGGACAGGAGTATGTCAAGGCTGTATATTATCACCCTGCTTATTTAACCTTTATGCAGAGCACATCATGAGAAATGCTGGGCTGGAAGAAACACAAGCTGGAATCAAGATTTCCAGGAGAAATATCAATAATCCCAGACACACAGATGACACCACCCTTATGGCAGAAAGTGGAGACGAACTAAAGACCCCTCTTGATGAAAGTGAAAGAGGAGAGTGCAAAAGTTGGCTTAAAGCTCAACATTCAGAAAACTAAGATCATGGCACTTGGTTCCATCACTTCATGGCAAATAGATGATTAACAGTGGAAACAGTGACAGGCTTTTTTGTGTGTTTGGGGCGGGGGCTCCAAAATCACTGGCTTCCCTGGTGGCTTCGACAGTAAAGCCCCTGCCCGCAATGCAGGAGACCTGGGTTCGATCCCAGGGTTGGAAAGATCCCCTGGAGAAGGAAATAGCAACCCACTCCAGTACTCTTGCCTGGAAAATCCCGTGGACGGAAGAGCCTGGTAGGCTGCAGTCCATGGGGGCGCAGAGAGTCGGACACGACTGAGCGACTTCACTTTCACTTTCACCAAAATCACTGCAGGTGGTGATTGGAGCCATGAAATTAAAAGACGCTTGCTTCTTGGAAGAAAAGTTATGACCAACTTAGACAGCATATTAAAAAGCAGACACTACTTTGCTGACAAAGGTCCATCTAGTCAAAGCTATGGTTTTTCCTGCAGTCACATATGGATGTGAGAGTTGGACTATAAAGAAAGCTGAGTGCTGAATAATTGATGCTTTTGCACTGTGGTGTTGGAGAAGACTCTTGAGAGTCCCTTGGACTGCAAAGAGATCTAACCATTCCATCCTAAAGGAAATCATCCATGAATATTCATTGGAAGAACTGATGGTGAAGCTGAAGCTTCAATATTTTGGTCTCCTGATGTGAACTGACCCATTTGAAAAGACCCTGATGATGGGGAGGTTTGAAGGTAGGAGGAGAAGGGGATGATAGAGGATGAGATGGTTGGATGACATCACAGTCTCAGTGGACATGAGTTTGAGCAAGCTCTGGGAGTTGGTGATGGACAGGCAGGTCTGGCATGCTGCAGTCCATGGGATCGCAAAGAGTCAGACATAACTGAGTGACTGAACTGACTGATATGAAAAGTTGCATAGAATTTTTATGAAATGCATCATGTACTTTATTTGTACAAGTGCTTTCTAATTGACAAAGTGACAATCCCCATCCATTACTTAACTCTTATCTAAGTCTCTTAATAAAATTATCTAATGTTAGACAGATGGAACCCACAAGGATGGGGCTTATCAGGAATGTGGCCCTTCCTCTCATTGGGTGTTTCCATCAACTCTATGAAATTGTCTCCTCCACACACTTTAAATGCCTTGCTCTATAATCAAAAAGAGCTTGTGAGCTCTGCTGCATAGCTTAGACCAATTAATTTTTTTTTTACCTTCTCTGAGAAAAAGTAAGCCTTCAACAAAAGAAAATCTGTCACCTGAATTCATCAACCAGGTCAGAAAAAATCCCTCCTCCAACTCCAGTCAATACTTATTAGTAAAGCAGTGTAGGACAGCTTTGTAGCTAAGTATTATTTTCACAGTAGTGAATTGTATAGCTCTACATTAAGAATTTAATTAAAATTTACATATGTACTTGTAAGACTTGCCAGATTTGTCTTGGCAAACCAGCAACCACATTAGCACTTAACCTTTTCATGAAGGAAAGGAAATGTACTTAGAAGTGACTAGGATTCCAAAATGTTAGAATCACCAGGGAATTGAATCCAGCATTTATTTATATATGCTCTTTATGTGACAACCTACTTCTGAATTACTGAAGAGCTGAATCAGCTTGGTATCTCTCCACTCTTAGCTTTTAGAAGTTTCTCTGTTTAGGGCTTTTCCACAATGAGTCACTAGAGAAGGCCCCAGTTCTGTTGCCCCAGTGGTCACTGTCATAGAAGAAAGCCCCTGATAAGTATTGTGTGTGTATGTGTGGTTGCTTAGTCATTCCTGACTCTTTGCAACCCTTTGGACTGTAGCCTGCCAAGCTTCTCTGTCCATTGGATTTTTCAGGCAAGGATACTGGAGTGGGTTGCCATTTTCTTCTCCAGGGGATCTTCCTGACCCAGGGATTGAACCTGCATCTCCTGTGTCTCCTGTATTTCAGGGAGATTCTTTATCTGCTGAGCCATAGGGGGAGTATTAAGAGGCATAAAAAAGCAAGTTTTGCATAGTGTAAGGACACAACTTCATTTTGTTTTTCTTATGGATAGCCAATTGCCTCAGCGGCATTCATGAATAATTGATACTTTCCCCACTTATCTCCATTGCCATCCCTGTTATGTATAGGACTTTACATGAATTGTTCTCCATTCTCTTCACTTTTTCCTCTTGTTTATATTTGTACCATACCACTGTGTCAAAACTACCTAGTTCTATAATAAATCTTGATATATTGAAGGGTCATTCACTATAACACCCACACTCACCTTATTTATATTCTTCAGGAGTTTCTTGGCTATTTTTGGCCCTTTTCTCTTCCATATAAAATTTAGAAACAGCTTGTAAAATTCCAAAAAATATGTGTTTGTGTTTTCATTGGAAGTGTATAGTATCTGCAGATAATTTTGGAGAGACTTGGCACATTAAAAACTAAATATTCCCTTCCAAGAACATGATATTTCTTAATTTTATTCTTCTTTTAATGTCTTTCACTAAAATGTTATAATTTTGTTCAAAAGATTTCACATTAAATTTAGATTTAATTCTAGATTCTATAGATTGATGAAAGGCCTAGATAAACAGATGATAGACAAAAGAACTGCTTTAATAAGTCACTTTTTAAATTTTTTTCTATTTTCTGCAAACATGTAGAAATATTAATTACTTTTGTATATCAACTTGACATCCAACATCTTTGTTAATTCTAATCATTTTCTATTGTTTATTTTGGGTTTTCTTGTAGTGATAAGATTTGGTTCTTCCTTTCCAAATTTTATGCCATTTGTTTACTTTTTCTTTCTGTTACAATACCTGCCCAATTGATTTTTTTTCATATTTACCTCAGTTCAGTTCAGTTCAATCGCTCAGTCATGTCCGACTCTTTGCGACCCCATGAATCGCAGCACTCCAGGCCTCCCTATCCATCACCAATTCCCAGAATTCACCCAAACTCATATTCATTGAGTCGGTGATGCCATCCAACCATTTCATCCTCTGTCGTCCCCTTCTCCTCCTGCCCTCTATTTTTCCCAGCATCAGGGTCTTTTCAATGAGTCAGCTCTTTGCATCAGGTGGACAAAGTATTGGAGTTTCAGCTTCAACATCAGTCCTTACAATGAACACCCAGGACTGATCTTCTTTAGGATGGACTGGTTGGATCTCCTTGCAGTCCAATGGACTCTCAAGAGTCCTCTCCAACACCACAGTTCAAAAGCACCAATTCTTCAGCACTCAGCTTTCTTAATAGTCCAACTCTCACATCCATACATGACCACTGGAAAAACCATAACCTTGACTAGACAGACCTTTGTTGACAAAGCAATGTCTCTGCTTTTTCATATGCTGTTCAAATTGGTCATAACTTTCCTTCCAAGGAGTAAGCGTCTTTTAATTTCATGGCTGCAGACACCATCTTCAATGATTTTGGAGCCCCCAAAAATAAAGTCAGTCACTATTTCCACTGTTTCCCCATCTATTTCCCATGAAGCAATGGGACCAGATGCCATGATCTTAGTTTTCTAAATGTTGAGCTTTAAGCCAACTTTTTCACTCTCCTCTTTCACTTTCATCAAGAGACTCTTTAGTTCTTCTTCACTTTCTGCCATAAGGGTGGTGTCATCTGCATATCTGAGGTTACTGATATTTCTCCCAGCAATCTTGATTCTAGCTTGTGCTTCTTCCAGACCAGCATTTCTCATGATATACTCTGCATATAAGTTAAATAAACAGGGTGACAATATACAGCCTTGACGTACTCCTTTTCCTATTTGGAACCAGTCTGTTGTTCCATGTCCAGTTCTAACTGTTGCTTCCTGACCTGCATACAGATTTCTCAAGAGGAAGTTCAGATGGTCTGGTATTCCCATCTCTTTCAGAATTTTCCACAGTTTATTGTGATCCACATAGTCAAAGGCCTTGGCATAGTCAATAAAGCAGAAATAGATGTTTTTCTGGAACTCTCTTGCTTTTTTGATGATCCAGCAGATGTTGGCAATTTGATCTCTGGTTCCTCTGCCTTTTCTAAAACTAGCTTGAACATCTGGAAGTTCACAGTTCACATATTGCTGAAGCCTGGCTTGGAGAATTTTAAGCATTACTTTACTAGTGTATGAGACAAGTGCAATTGTGTGGTAGCTTGAGCATTCTTTGGCATTGCCTTTCTTTGGGATTGGATACATCTTTTTTCGTCCAGATGCCTTTACTTTTAATTATGTGGTATACAAACAATATATTGCCAGATTCTATTTTTTATATGATCTATTATTTTTGACATGGCTACTGATCGGTTTGGATTCATTACTACTAGGTTATTTTGTGATATATTTTTTCTCTTCTCCCTCTGTTTTCTTGTGTGTGTGTGTGTGTGTGTGTTAGTCACTCAGCCGTGTTTAACTCTTTGCAACCCCATGGACTGTAGTCCTCCAGGCTCTCTGTCCATGGGATTTTCCAGGCAAGAATACTTGAGTAGGTTGACACTTTCTTCTCCAGGGGATCTTCCCAACCCAGAAATCTGTTTTCTTACTTTTTTACTATTAATTTTCCCCATTCTACTTTTTTCTCTGTTGCATGTTCTCTTTAGTGGCTGTCTTAAAGAACTTCAATCAAGGGATTTTAACCATGTAAAATTAAATCAATATGAAAGCAAAGTAAGAACAAGTCATTTTTCTCTTGGTTGTAACTAGATATTATTTTTCCTAGATTAACATGCATGCCATATTTTTCGCTTATAATTTCTTGTATCTCAGGAGCTTCTATTTGAGATCACTTTCTCTCTCTCTCTTTTTTTTTTTCTTTTTTGAAAATACATATCTTAGAAATTCCTTAAGAATTATCTTAATCTATAAGTTAATATATTTTCCTTTGTCCTTGAGAGGTAGTTGTTCTTGAGTAACTGAGCTGTGTCCATTCTTTGTGACCCCACGGATTGCAGCAGGCCACACTTCTCTGCATCTCACTATCTCCTGGAGTTTACTCAAATTCATGTCCATTGAGTTGGTGATGCTATCTAACCATCTCATCATCTGCTGGTCCCTTCTCCTTTTTGCCTTCAATCTTTCCCAGAATCAGGGCCTTTTCCAATGAGTTGGCTCCTCTCCTCAAGTGGTCAAAGTATTGGAGCTTCATCAATCCTTCCAATGAATATTCAGGGTTGATTTTCTTAGGATTGAGAGGTAGACTTAGAGAATAATGAATTTTAAGTTGACAGTAGTTCTCTCAAAGAAGGTTAAAGCTATTGCTTAATTATCTTCTACTTTATACTGTTGCTTTCAAGAGGTCAGATTTCAATTTTATATTTGCCATTTGTAAGCAATTTCTCTTTTTCTTCTGGTTGTTTTTAAAATAATATTTTGTCTTTGGTTCTGTATCTTTACAGCAACTTTGCTAAGTATATCTTGCTTTTTATTTATCCTGTTTGAGATTTGTTAGACTTCCTGAAACTGAAGATTCATGACATACATCAAGTCTGGAAAATACTTAGCCATTATCCCTTTAAATATTGTCCTTCTTCCAGTATTTTGTGTTCTTCTCTTCCAGAGTTCATTTATAAGTATGTCAGGTATTCTCTTTCTTTATTCCTTTTTTTCACTAATCACATATATTATTATTTGGGATATATATGTGTGTGTATGTAATTTACTCATTTTTAGATTCTGGCTTATTAATTTTTCAACAACAATGCATGACTTCTTTAACAATATATTGCTTTCATTTTATCATATTTCCAATTGAATTTAGTTGAAAAATTTGCCTAATCATTTCAATAGTATCTTGCTCTCATCCTTATTCTTTAGTTATATTTATAATACCCTGCCTTATTTATTTAAATATTGATTTGGTTTGCTCAGGTTACTGTAACAAAAATACTATAAACTGGATGACTTAGAACAACATATTTATTTTTTCACAGTTTTTGAGACTGAGAAGTTCAAGATCTTGGCTCCATCAATTTTGTATCTGGTGAAGTGAAGTCGCTCAGTCGTGTCTGACTCTTCACAACAACGTGGACTGTAGTCCGCCAGGCTCCTCTGTCCATGGGATTCTCCAGGCAAGAAGACTGGAGTGGGTTGCCATTTCCTTCTCCAGGGGATCTTCCCCGACCCAGGGATCGAACCCAGGTCTCCTGCATTGGGGGCAGATGCTTTAACTTCTGAGCCACTAGGGAAGCCCTTGTAAGAGTCTGCTTTTTAGACACCTGTCTACCTTATATCACACAAAGAATAAGCTATCTGAGAGCACTAATCCCTTTCATGAGGTCTCCTCCCTCATGACCTAATCACCTCTCAATGGCTCTACCTCCTAATATCGTTGCCTTGGATTTCAACATCTGAATTCTGTGGTATCACAAATATTCACACCACATCAAACATATTAAGTATTTATGTAACAGTCTATGTCTGACTATTTCCCTGTTTCTACTTAAACTTCTGATACCACAATTGCTCATTTGACTCCCCTCAAGGTAGTGGCTTTTTCCGTCAAAGGTTTGGCAATTTTTGATGTGAAATTCATCCTCCAAGGAACTTCATATTAGAAGTATTTACTTGGTAGACCTAATAAATTGGCTTTCTTCCAGAAAATATTTATATTTGTTTCTACTAGATATTTGAGATCAATACTAGTCCAAATACACTGCAAATTTTCAGTTTAAAAAAAATTGAGAAAATAATACCTGAGAATTTTCCATAGTAATATAGATCAGAAAAGCAATACAGGTCCAAGAAGTTCAAAGAACAGCAAGCAAGATAAATAACACTGTGTATGTGTGTTACACATACATGCACACACTGAGCTAGAAATATCATTTTAAAATTTCTAAAATCAAATATAAATAGAAAATCTTAAAGGCAGCCAGAGGAAAAATTCAGAGAAATTATTATCTAGAGAAGAATAAGGATAAAATTTCTTATTAGAAGTCAAACAAGCAAGAAGAGATTGGAGTGGCATCTTTAAAGTGCTGAAAGGAAAAAAAGCCTGGTAAGCCAGAATTCTATACCCAGCAAAAATATATTTCAAAAACTAGAGGAGAAAAAAATTTTCAGACAAACAAAACTAAGGGATTCATTGCTATCAAATCTACTCTATGAAAAATACTATAGGAAGTTCTTTAGGTAGAAAGAATATGATATCAGTCAAAAATCTGGTCTAAATAAAGGAAGGAAAAGCACTAGATATGGAATAAATGAAGGCAAATCATCTTTTTCTTATTTGTGATTACAATAAAAATAACTTCCTAATGCAAAAACATTAACAATGTTATGTGCAATTTTCACATATGTAAAGTAAAATATATGACAATAATGGCATGAAAAATGGGAGGAGGAACTGACAAAATACTATTATTGGGTCCTAATGCTACATATGAAATGACAATAGTATTTGAAAATAAATTTAGAATAATTTAAGGAGTTAATAGAGACAAAATGCAAATCATGAAAAATGTTCAACACAATAGAAAATAAATACTTTTAAAAACAAGATAGTACATATTGAATAAAATAATATTGCTAATCTCTCTTAATGTGAATGAATTAACACTCAGTTAAAAGACAGAAATTATCAGAATGGGTACAAAAGTAAGATCCAACTACATACCCCTTATGAGAATGAAAGGGCCCATTCTAGCCTCTCCAGGCCATTCCTTTATAAGATCTACCCCATCATGATTAAAGATGACACAGAAATCAGATCATTTCACATACAAAGTTGATCCAAGCCTTTGATATTTATTCATAACTCCTGCAGTTGTCCTTGCTCCACTCCACTCTGAAGATAACACAGTAGAGATCCCCTTAAGGGGTCCTATTAAAAACTAAAATTAGTTAAGAAATTACTTTGCTTTACTAATTTCCTTTCTTCCATCATCAGCTTACAATCAACAGGATATTACTAGGTATTTGCTTCATTTCCTTTCAACAGAATGTATGTGTAGGTTTACAAAACTTTTAGAAAATGTTTCCTAAAAAAACTTCTTTGTTCAAATGCCTAAACCCCAAAGAAGAATCTATAAATATTTGACACAAAAGAAAGAAATTGACAAAAACTCACAAACTTCTTGCAAAAAAGGGAGAGGCAAACTCTTGACCAGTTATGTCACAGAGAATTAAAGAACAGTCTACTCAATGGAATATAACCATAGGAAGGTCTTTTTTTTTCCATTTATTTTTATTAGTTGGAGGCTAATTACTTTACAATATTGTAGTGGTTTTTGCCATACATTGACATGAATCAGCCATGGATTTACATGTGTTCCCCATCCTGATCCCCCCTCCCACCTTCCTCCCCATCCCATCCCTTTGGGTCTTCCCAGTGCACCAGCCCTGAGCACTTGTCTCATGCATCCGACCTGGGTTGGCGGTCTGTTTCACACTTGATAATATACAAAGAATATGGATTCCATGTTTCTTCATCAGAAACAATACCTAGAGGTAGAAAACCTGAAATCTCATTAAGGAACTTGAGTGAGGGGGAATTAAGGTATAAAAATTATTAAGCTCAAACTAAACATCAAGTATTCAACCAACTTAAAAATGTGTGTGCATGTGTGTGCCCACAAAAGTAGAGAAATTGGAGGAGGCTGTGAAACTTCTGAGAGCTGAAGGAAGGGGCCAAAGTATGTTCAGAAAGAATATAATCAGAAAAAATAATAGTAAACATTCATGATGTAACATCCAGTTACATGGATTTATTTAAGAGAAGAAAATGTCAGGAGGAAATGACTGGTGAATGATGCTCAGAGCCCCTCACAGAATTATAAGAGTGATATCCATCTCTCTTTATCTTAATTGCTTGTTTTAATCACCCATATCCCCTTAGGCTGTGAGAGCTATTTAAGAGGAGCTGTATCTCTCATATGTATCTCCCAGTGTATTTCCTGTCTTTGCTAAATAAACGAGAGATCTTGTAGGATAGGAAAAACATCACATTCTATCAGCCCCTTCATTATTATACTCAACTCATTCTAAAATAATTAAATCAGAATAATGATAAAGGTCATCTAAGCAAAACTGGTACAAGAGTTACATTGCTTAAACCACCCTTCACAAACACACTCAGTGGCAAGTTCTTCTCACTGTGCATGAAACTCCTGTAGCAAAGAAAAAAATTAAACAAAAATTTAAGGACTGGTTGAGAATATTTTAGTATAAAATTTCAACCAATCAACCAGAGAAAATAAAGAACATCCCTCTGTGTTAGATTTCTACTGCAATTATGCTACATGACAATAACCCAAAAACACAGTGGCTTATGTGAAACACTTTTGTTGTTGTTTTACTCTGATGTCAGTAGAATGGCTGGTGCTGATCTGATTTCATCTTTGGTTGGCAGTACTTAGCCTAGTCATCCAGTTGGATTTAAGTCTCACTTCATGGTTAACCAACATCTTTACGGAACAGGATCTCATCAAGGAAGATGGCAGAAGGATAAGAGATAAAACCAATAATGAAAGCACATTTTTATTCTCTGAACACATCACATGGACTCCCATTCCTTTAGCACCAACAAGTACTATAACAATGGAGTAAATTAATACTCCACCTACTCTAGAGAAAAATACTACAGTGTCCCATGGCAAAGGCTTGGGCATATAATTCTAAAACAAATAGGCAGTGAAGAACTGGGAACAATTATTCAAGATACTATAGTAACTTTCATTTTTAATAACAAGAAGGTGAAGAATGGGCTTTCCAGGTGGTGCTAGTGGTAAAGAAGCCACCTACCAATGCAGGAGACACAAGAGATGTGCATTCAATCCCTGGGTTGGAAAGTTCTCTTGGAGTAGGAAATTTCAACCCACTCCAGTTTTCTTGCCTGGAAAATACCATGGACAGAGTAGCCTGCAGGGCTACAATCCATGGACTCATAAAGAGTCAGACACGAATGAGCACACGTCTGCATACACACACATATGCACACACACGGAAAGAATACAGCAAGAGGAAGTTGTATGTCTAAAACTGGTTACTCCCAAACTTATTTTGAAGAAATAGTTAGTACACATATTTTAGCCCACACTAGACTCTACTAACATTCTCTAGGTACAAACACAAGTTGTATATGTCCTAAAGCTCTTCTTCCAGTTCCTTAGCACAGCACGTCTTTGGACATACCAAGGCTGCTGTCTTCTAGAACACTCCTACCTTTACTCTTTCCATATCCATTCCCTCCTCATAGTGAATGTTTCAGCAAAAATGTTGCCTTTTCAGGAGGCCTTTTCCAGTACCTCCCCACCATCCACACCCTAAGTCAGAATATCGTTACAATCTTTCAGGGAAGCTTTACTGTGTCCATCTCAATTTGCAATCTTGTAACTGTTTTAGTTCCATCCTCATTGTCAGTCACATGAGGGCAAAATGATGACTATTTCTACCACTGTGACTAATTTTAGAAGAGAATAGGTGATAAACATTTATTGACTCAATGAATGGACAATTTTTTCACAGATGACAATTTTTGTTAACACAGACATTTCAAATTTCAAATACATATGCTAAAGCAGACATTTTTCCTGAACTAATTAGCTGCATATTGCCAAGTATGTTGCTCTAGAGAATCTTTAGTGTTGCATTATCCAACATGGCAGCCACTAGTCGTGTAAAACTAAACTTTAGACTAATTTATATTATTTAAAATTTAAAATTCCCTTCCTCAGTTGCAGAGGCCACATCCCAGTTGCTAAGAAGCCACATGAGGGAAGAGCCAGAATATGAGATTGCTGCTCATACTGTGCTTCTACTGTTAAATTTTTGAGGACACTGTTTTCCATACCGGGCACACCACTCCCACCAATAGTATGCAAGCATTCCAGTTACTCCACATCTTCACCAACACTTGTTGCCTTTTGTTTATTTTGATATGAGCCATCCTAACAGTTATGCTGATATTTCATTGTAATTGTAATTAACATTTTCCTGATGATTAATGATGTTAAGTGTGTTTCCCTATACCTCTTGACCATTTCTATGTCTTCTTTTGAAAAATGTCTACTCAAGGCCTTCACCTATGTTTTAATTGAGTTTTTAGTTTTCTACAATTCAGGTGTAGGATTTCCTTATATGTTTTGATAATAACCCCCTTATCTGATATCTGGTTTACAAATACCTTCTCCCATCCCACGGTTGCCTTGTCACTCTGTAAGTTGTTTTCTTACAACTTGTAAGAGGCTTTTTAGTTTGATGTTTATTCCACTTGTTTATCTTTCCTTTGCTGCCTATGTTTTTAATGTCATATCCATGAAATTATTGCCAATTTAGCACATCCATATTTATTGCAGCATTATTCACAATAGCCAAAATATGAAATAACATAAAATGTTCAGAAGCAGATGAATAAAGAAAATATATACATCAAAAGAAATATTATCCAACCATTTAAATATTCTAAAAGCAGAATACACTCCCAAAATGTCTGATTTCCAAGGACCAGTTTACAAACCCTGACAATCTCATTCAACCTACCCAAAGTACACTTGCTTGTCATGGAAGCCCTTAAGAGGCTTTTATGATTGAACTGGGTAACTTTCCTAAGTTTCAAAAAAGATTTCCCACTAATGTTTACAATAGGAAAATGTAGTTTACGGAGTCAAACTAATTATCTGTCCTTGCTAAGATCAGCTCACTCAGGTTTGAAAATGCCACATAGTTATCTATGATTCTCTCCACTTTTGTTTTGCCCATCTTATAATGGGCAAAAATAATAACTCAAATCTGTCAACTATTCTCTCTTTAACTATCTCTATGTGTCTCTTTTCTTCCATATGTGCTGTGTTAAGATCTTATTTGGATGATTTGCAATTGATCTTCCTTCTGGACATTCCCATGTTATTCCATTCTATAATCATTTGCCAATTAAACATAACCTTACTGGGTCACTTTCCTGCTAAAGCTAACTTTCAAAGATACTTACTAGCCAACATTTAAGACTCCTGACAGTCTACCTTTTTGACAACTTACCTGTCCTCAAGTGTACCTCTTGACAAGTTACTTTTCTAATGACACTCCCCACCACTCCCAAATGTGCTTCCCAGGTGATGCTAGTGATAAAGAATGCCATTAGCCTGCCAATGCAGGAGACATAAGAGACAAGGGTTCCATTTTTGGGTAAGGAAGATCCCTTGGCAGAGTGCATGGCAACCCACTCCAGTATTTTTGCCTGGAGAATCCCAAGGACAGAGGAGCCTAGCAGGCTACAGTTCACAGGGTCACAAAGAGCTGGACACGACAGAAGTGACTTAGAACACACACTCCCAACTGCCGTAGCCAGACTCATCCACTCACTTCCCAAACACTAAAGCCATCTTGAATTCAGCACTTCTGCTATCACCAGGTCTTGCAGTGAGTTCCTTTTCTTCCTTCAGGACTTCCTCAAGTATCTCTAATTTTCATTGCTTTCTCTTTTCAATAGCTTTCAAAAATGTCCTTAATTATTTTGCTATTTTGGCTCTGAGTCATGTACTGACTATGTCATCACTTGTATTATATCATCATCATGAATTACTATTATTTTGCTTAAATAGCAGTATGTTGATAGATCTTCTTCTCTCCTACGAAGGGAGAAAACAAGCTTTTGAGATCACAGATTTTTTAATTACCTCTTTTATTTTCCACAGAATCGGGAAAACATACTACTATCAAGAGAGAGAAAGGCTGAGAGAGATCTGTATATGTATATATGTATACATAAATATACATAAACACACCTTTATTTCATGACTGTATATGTATATGTTATTTTTGTAGAGATGTATATATATATATATGGTAATGTGCATATTCACATTAATTTAATCAGTGTGTGTGTATTTATTATATATGTATATATATGTGTGCATATATATATTGGGTTGGCCAAAAATTGTTCAGGTTTCTCCATAAGATGTTACAGAATCAAATGAAGTTTTTATCCAACCCACTATATACACATTTATTTAGTGGGTGTGTATATATACACTATATTTATATATGTGTGTGTATATATTTTTATTTAATGAGTATGTATGTGTATACCATATATGTATAGATATGTGTATATATATTTTACATATATAAACCCATGATGAACACATGAACAAGCCCTACTGCATTCTCATAGGTTTACCTTAACTGCTTTACATGTGTCTTTAATTTGTCTGGTAAATATTCAGGATATCATATAGGAAAATCATGTATCATGCCAGAAATCACTTAACAATGTAGGTTCAAAACTGCCATGCAAAGGCAATTATTTCTTTAAAACATTGTCTTATTTGATCTCTTCCTTTTTCCTTAGTGGTTTTTCACAGACCTACTGCTCTTTCCTCTTAAAAAAAAAAGTGTTAAAACCTAAGCTCTGTGGTCTGAAACCTAATTTGTAAGAAATATATTCCATTTGGCAATTTGAGATTAAAAAACAGTGCAAAAAATGCAAGACTATATCAGTATTAAACTGTGTATGTATGGTGAAAAGAGAAAGGTTTAAGCTCTATACTCACAACAGAAACTTTTCAGCAGCTTAAAGATGGTAATGACATCAAAATTCATAAAGTCATGTTTGGGCGACCCTAGAGCATAAACGACGGAGAAGGCAATGGCACCCCACTCCAGTACTCTCGCCTGGAAAATCCCATGGACGGAGGAGCCTGGTGGGCTGAAGTTCATGGGGTTGCTAAGAGTCGGACACGACTGAGCGACTTCACTTTCACTTTTCCTATCATGCATTGGAGAAGGAAATGGCAACCCACTCCAGTGTTCTTGCCTGGAGAATCCCAGGGACGGGGGAGCCTGGTGGGCTGCGGTCTATGGAGTCGCACAGAGTCGGACACGACTAAAGTGCCTTAGCAGCAGCAGCAGAGCATAAGTGAACCCCTTCTGCATAGCGTTGATGTGCGTGCGTGTGTGCTAAGTCACTTCAATCGCATCTGACTGAGACCCTATGGACTGTAGTCCACCAGGTTATTCCGTCCAGGGCATTCTCCATGCAAGAATACTAGAGTAGGTTGGTGCCCTCCTGCAGGGGATCTTCCCAACCCGAGGATAGAGCCCTTGTCTCTTCAGTCCCCTGCACTGGTAGGTGGGTTCTTTACCACTAGTACCACCTGAGAAACCCTCCATAAACTTTCGATTCTTCAGTTTTTGGAGAAGAGTATTGTGGGGAGAGAGCAAATTAGCCAAGATGGTGTGTTCAGACTCTCTTGCCCTAGGTTTTGTAAATAAGGACTAGGTAACAGCAGAGAGCATTTGTGGCACTGCTCATGTGCACCACGAGGTACTCACTTGGTCAGGAACTACTCTGTGCTCTGTATATATGAGCTCCAGCTTAAAATTGGCGACATTACTGCCGCATCACAGCTGCGTCCATTTTGTCAGCCAAGAGGAGAGAGGTTCTATTGTGTTGTGTTATGTTATGTCTGCTGCTACAGCTGCTGCACCAGCCTGGAAAGAATAAATATGTCTGCAGTTCCTATGACTCCTTGAGTCTTCTTCCAGCCTCTTAGCTCGCGCCTTGTCTACGCTGGGTTGAGTGAACAGTGCGGACAGTGACATACAGTGAGACAATTGGGGTCGCAAACAGGATGAAGAGCAATGCAATTATAGTCAATTTTCAAATATTCACATTGGGGGAAAAAAAACAAAACAAAAAGTTTGGATAATTCCAAATACTAAATAAGCTGAATTTAAATTTGATACTAAAATGTGTTCTAGCATTTTAATATTTGTAAACCAAGGTTTCCAGAAATTTCCTATCAAGTAGAACCCTGAAACCACGTTGTGAAGACCTCAAGAAGTTTCAAGATTGTCCAAAATCATTCATACTTGTCGCCTTCCCATCGTTTTCCCCGTCCTCGCCCCACAATTCCATTCTGCAACCCACCCAGACTAGGAATCAGCTAATAAAGGATCTGTCTCCTTTCAAATTTCTTTTGCTTAAGAGAAAGTGGGAATGGTTACGCATTTACATTTTATAGGACCTTCTGAATAAAAATAAAAGCAAGTAGCTAGTTGAAATATCAAGGATATTTTGAGTATATCAAGCTCAATCACCTGAGTAGCTCTCCTCTGTAATTCCCCCTCCCCTCTTCCTTGTTGCTTTTATCTAGAACATTAGTTCTCCTCTAATAAAATTAATGACTATTTATGGTCAATAATATTTAACAGTATAATTTATAAATTTCCTTATTATAGCTGCTTTTAAAAAATTCTAAGTATTTTCAGTGCAAAATTGTGGATGTCTCTTAGTTTTTGTGCGTGTCTCAGTTTTTGCACATCTGAAAACATGCTCATTTAATACTTTCAAATGACAATTCAATTTAACATGGAATTCTATCTTCTTTCCCTTTGCATTTTGATAACGCTGCTATATTGCTTTTAGGGGCTTCCCTAGTGGCTCAGTGGTAAAGAATCCTCCTGTCAATGCAGGAGACATGGGATTGATCCCTGGATCAAGAAGATCTCCTGGAGAAGGAAATGACAACCCACTCGCATATTCTTGCCTGGGAAATCCCATGGACAGAGGAGCATGGTGGGTTACAGTCCTTAGGGTCACAAAACAGTGAGACAGGACGTAGAGACTGAACGACAGCAACAATTTTAATTTTTCACTTTATTCTTTATGTTCTGCAACTTAAGTTAATCTTTCTGAATTTATTCCATTTAATCTGACCAGCACTTGGTGTGCACTTTCCATTTGAAGATATATCTTCCTGGCAGTAATGAAAGTGTCAGCCCTAATCCATTTCAATATTTCCTCTCAACCATCTCTCTCTTCTCTTCTTAGAAAAATTATATATGCTAAATGTCTCTCAATCTGTCTTCCATTGTCCCAGTTTCTCTTCCAGGATTATACTCTCTGTATCAATCTACGCAGCATCATAAGTGAATTCCTCAGTGTGTGTTCAGTCACTCAGTCATGTCTGTCTCTTTGTGGCTCCATGAACTATAGCACATCAGGCTTCTCTGTCCATGGAATTTTCCAGGCAAGAATGCCTCAATGGATTGCCATTTTCTGCTCCAGGGGATCTTCCCAAGCCAGGGATGGAACCCATACCTTTTGTGTCTCCTACACTGGCAGGCAAATTGTTTAGCACTGTGCCACCTGGGAAACCTGAATTCCTCAGTAACATCATCCAATTCAGAAATTCTACTTTTATTGTAAGTAAGCAGCTGGAGGATTTTTAAATTTCAGTGACTGTATATTCCTTAATATCAGATTTTTCTCCATATCCATCTGCCATAATACATAGCTGACTGTTTTTGTTTTACAATTTTTGCTAACTGTCCTTAAATTTATTTATTATAAAATTCATTTTGCATTTTATTAGAAGTTCATCTCTGTTCTGAGTGTTTATTTTTTTGGCTATCTTTTTTGGTATTGTTCTTCCCAAGTGGATTTTATTTTTATTTTTTCATGGGAGGAAAATTGCTTTATAATGTTCTGCTAGTTTCTGCCACACAGCAATGTAAATCAGCCATAATTATATCATCTCCCTCTTGAGCCTCCCTCACCCCATCCCACCCCTCTAGGTCATCACAGAGTTACAGAATGGGTCCTCCATGTTGTATAACAACTTTTCACCAGCCATCTGCTTTACACAAGTTAATGTCTATATTCAAAGCTACTTTCTCTATTCATCCCACTCTTTCCTTCCTCTACTATGTCCACAAGTCCATTCTCTTTATTTGCCATCTTTATTCTTCCCCTGCAGATAAGATCATCAATACCTTTATTCTAGATTCCATATATATGAATCAATATATTCGTTTTCCTCTTTCTGACTTACTTAACTCTGTACAACAGACTTTAGATTCATCCATCTCACTAGAACTGACTCCAAATTATTCTTTTTATGGCTGAGTATTATTCCATTGTATATATGTACCACAACTTCTGTATCTATTCACCTGTTGATGGACATCTAGATTTGTTCATGTCCTAGCTATTGTAAGTAGTGCTGCTATGAATTTTGGTGTACATGTGTCTTTTTCAATTATGATTTTCTCAGGTATATGCCTCTTAGTGGGCCATATGATAGTTTCATTCCTAACTTTTTAAGGAGTCTCCTTACTGTTCTCCATAGAGGCTGTATCAATTTACATTCCCACCATCTGTTTAAGAAGGTTCCCATTTCCCCACATCCTCTCCAGAATTTATTGCTTGTAGACTTTTTTGATGATAGTCATTCTGATCAGTGTGAGGTTTTAGATATCTCATTGTACAGGGAGGCCTGGTGTGCTGCAGTTCATGGGGTTGCAAAGAGTCAGACACGATTGAGGGACTGAACTGAACTGAACTGAACTGAATAATTAGTGATGCTGAGGATATTTTCATGTGTTTATTGGCCATCTGTATGTCTTCTTTGGAGAAATGTCTGTTTGGGTCTTCTGCCTATTTTTTGATTAGGCTGTTTGCTTTTGTTATATTGAGCTCTATGTGCTGCTTACACACTCTGGAGATTAATCCTTTGTCAGTTTCAGTTTGCAATTTTTTTTTTCTCCTATCCTGATGGTTTTCTTTTAATCTTGTTTATTGTTTCCTTTACTGTCCAGAAACATTTATGCTTAATTAGATCCCATTTGCTTATTTTTATTTCCATTACTCTAGGAGGTGTGTCAAAAAGGATCTTGCTGTCATTTATGTCAAAGATATAATGTTTTTGCTTATGTTTTCCTCTAAGAGCTTTATAGTTTCTGGCCTTACGTTTAAATATATAATCCACTTTGAGTTTATTTCTGTGTATGGTGTTAGGAAGTGTTATAGTTTCATTCTTTTACATGTAGCTGTCTAGTTTTCCCAGCACCACTTATTGAAAAGGATATCTTTTCTCCATTGTATATTCTTGCCTCTTTTGTCAAAGATAGGGTGCCCATAGGTGTATGGGCTTATCTCTGGGCTTTCAATCTTGTTCTATTGGTCTATATTTCTGTTTTTGTACCAGTACCATACTGTCTTGATGACTGTAGCTTTGTAGCATAATCTGACGTCAGGAAGTCTGGTTCCTCCAGCTCTGTTTTTCTTTCTCAAGATTGCTTTGGCTATTTGGGATCCTCTGTGTTTCTATAGAAATTGTGAAATTTTATGTTCTAGTTCTGTGAAAAATAGAAATTGGTAGTTTGTTAGGGATTGCATTGCATCTGTAGATTGCTTTGAGTACTATAGTCATTCTCACAATATTGATTCTTCCAATTCAAGAACAAGGTATACCATTTATTTGTGTCATCTTTGATTTCCTTCCTCAGTTTCATAGTTTTCTGCATGCAGTTCTTTTGTCTTTTTAGGTAGATTAAAGAGGAAAAGGAGTACATCAAGGCTGTATATTGTCATCCTGTTTATTTAACTTATATGCAGAGTACATCATGAGAAATACTGGGCTGGAAGATGTACAAGCTGGAATCTACATTGCCTGAAGAAATAGCAATAACCTCAGATATGCAGATGACACCACCCTTATGGCAGAAAGTGAAGAGGAACTAAAAAGCCTCTTGATGAAAGTGAAAGAGGAGAGTGGAAATGTTGACTTAAAGCTCAACATTCAGAAAACTGGCATCTGGTCCCATCACTTCATGGGAAATCGATGGGGAAACAGTGGAAACAGTGTCAGACTTTGTTTTGGGGGGCTCCAAAATCACTGCAGATGGTGATTGCAGCCATGAAATTAAAAGACGCTTACTCCTTGGAAGGAAAGTTATGACCAACCTAGATAGCATATTAAAAAGCAGATTTGTTACTTTGCCAACAAAGGTTTGTCTAGTCAAGGCTATGGTTCTTCCAGTAGTCATGTATGGCTATGAGAGTTGGACCGTGAAGAAAGCTGAGTGCCGAAGAATTGATGCTTTTGAACTGTGGTGTATGAGAAGACTCTTGAGAGTCCCTTGGACTGCAAGGAGATCCAACCAGTCCATCCTAAGGGAGATCAGTCCTGGGTGTTCATTGGACGGACTGATACTGAAGCTGAAACTCCAATACTTTGGCCACTTCATGCGAAGAGTAGACTCGTTGGAAAAGACCCTGATGCTGGGAGGGATGGGGGGCAGGAGAAGAAGGAGACGACAGAGGATGAGATAGCTGGATGACATCACTGACTCAATGGACATGAGTTTGAGTAAAGCCCTGGAGTTTGTGATGGACAGGGAGGCCTGGTGTGCTGAGATTCATGGGGTTGCAAAGAGTCAGACATGACTGAGTGACTGAACTGAACTGAACTGATTCCTAGGTATCTTATTCTTTTTGTTGCAAAGGTGAATGGGATTGTTTCCTTAATTTCTCCTTATATTTTTCATTGTTAGTGTATAGAAATGCAAGGGATTTCTATGTGTTAGTTTTATATCCTGTGACTTTATTCATTGAATAAAGGCTATATATGACAAACCCACAGCAAACATTATTCTCAATAGTGAAAAACTAAAATAATTTCCTGTAAGATCAGGAAAAAGACAAAGGTGCCCACTCTCACCACTATCATTCAACATAGCTTTGGAGTCCTAGCCACTGAAATCAGAGAAGAAAAAGAAATAAAGGAACTCAGGAATTCAATTCAGGAATTGAAAAGAGTAAGTAAAACTCTCACTGTTTGCACATGACATTCAGTTCAGTTCAGTCACTCAGTCAAAGAAAATCCTAAAGATGCCACCAGCAAAATGCTTAGACCAACAGCTTCACAAAAACCTGAAGGATGGGATGGGGAGGAAGGTGGGTGGGGGTTTCAGGATGGGGAACACATGTACACCCATGGCTGTCTCATGTCAATGTATGGCAAAAACCACTACAATATTGTAAAGTAATTAGCCTCCAATTAAAATAAATTAATTTTTTTTAAACCTGAAATGTAAGCGCTGATTCTGCCTCTTTTGAACCTTTTTTATAATAGAGGGAAACCAATGCCACCTCCAGTTTCATATAAGGAGATTAACTAAGTTCCCAAACACAGGTTGGTGCAACAACCATTCACTCTCAGGGGTCAAGTTCCCAGCCACCCTGGCCTCTTCCCAGACCAGGTGCACATTGAATCTGTCACTTCAGTCTCATCTTGCCAGTTTCCCTACTCTCTCTCTGTTTCATAGTATGCCTCCATTCTTCTAGTATATTAGTAATATTGTTTATAATATCTTTGCTTTTTTTTTTGGAACAGAGGATAAAGCTTAAAATTCAGCATTACAAACCATTTTGTCCAAAACTTTATCATAACGGTAAAACATTTAAACACCATGCCTGTAGACAATCTTGTAGAGTCTTTCAAATGCTGTATGATTACTAACTCCTTTCAGCATTTTCTATATTCAGTCTATGATGCAACAACCATTAATATGTGAAATGAACTTGGCAAATCTTGGGAGTTTAGATATTCACCAATTTCAAGTTGTGAAAACACAGCTGAGAATCAGAAATTTCAGAAAGTATGCTTGACAACAATGAAAACAGGAGTCTCAAAGTTTAAGAAGAAGTTACATTCCTCTTAGCCACAGGGAATTTATAATTCACCAGCATGCAAGATCCTTGGAAGAAGAGGTTTTATTCATCTTTGTATTCTTAGCACAGTACCTGTCACATATTAAGCACTCAACACATTGTGAGTGAAGTTGTTTGAACTTTAAAGAGAGTTCCCTAAATCTTTACTCAGAGCCTAATTACTTTTACTTTATAAATTTTTGTAAGTTACTTGACAGCACATTAAGAGACAAATAAAAGCAAGAAAGAAAACATAATAAAACTTTAAAGGCAGACACGGGATTCAAACAGACTAGTCCAAATAGATGGTTATATGTTAATAGATCCCAAGAGCATCACTATATAATGACATGATATAAAAACTAAAATGCATAATGATTCTCTTGATTCAGGAAGAAAAGATTGAATTACATAAGTATGTTTAGCTTACAAAGACAGCATAAGAAAATGTATATTTTAGAATGACTCCCCTATCTAATGGGCAAATTTTTTTAAAGAGGTGTTCATGCTTGAAGCTATTAAAACCTAAACTTAGCTGTTGCAAACAATGCCATCCTTGAAAGTTGAAAACAGTTGAAATCTTTTGGCATAATAAAATCACAGTTATGTGTCGTTATCATAAAAAAGCCAGTCCCAGAAAAGCATTTTCTTCCCAAAAAAGAATGCTACCCTTGGTGGTATTTGAGCTGTAAGTAAATTTTCAGTGCCTCTCCTTGCTCAAGGTCACAAGTGTGCCTTAAGGATTACAGAGGTAGAGAAAATTTTTGCCTCTCAAAAAGTGTTTGGCTTCACTTTTCTTTACAGAATTTCTCCTGAGTTGCTTATCCATCTCAGCATACATTTTTATTTTCAAGTCTCCCTCCAGGATTTTGCCTCCATGACTTTCACCACTTAGATCTTGTCAAGTCTTTTTCCCATCCCATATTGATTACTCTTCAGTTCAGTCACTCAGTCATGTCCAACTCTGTGACCCCATGTACTGCAGGATGACAGGATTCCCTGTCCATCAACAGCTCCTGAATCTTGTTCAAACTCATGTCCATCAAGTCAGTGATGTCATCCAACCATCTCATCCTCTGTTGTCCCTTTCTCCTCCTGCTTTCAATCTTTCCCAACATTAGGGTCTTTTCCAATGAGTCAGTTCTTCGTGCCAGGTGGCCAAAGTATTGGGAGTTTCAGCTTCACCATCAGTCCTTCCAATGAATATTCAGGATTGATTTCCATTGGACTGAATAGTTTGATCTCCTTGCATTACAAGGGACTCTCTGGAGTCTTCTCCAACAGCAGTCCAAAAGTATCAATTCTTTGGCACTCACCCATATTTATGGTTCAACTCTCACATTCATATATGACTACTGGAAAAACCACAGCTTTGAATAGATGGAGTTTTGTCAGCAAAGTAATGTCTCTGCTTTTCAATGTGCTATCTAGGTTGGTCATAGCTTTTCTTCCAAGGAGCAAGTGTCTTTTAATTTCATGGCTGCAATCACCATCTGCAGTGATTTTAGAGTCCAAGAAAATAGTCTCTCGCTGTTTCCATTGTTTTCCCAACTGTTTGCCATGAAGTGATGGGACCAGATGCCATGATCTTAGTTTTTTGAATGTTGAGTTTTAAGCCAACTTTTTCATCTTCCTCTTTCACTTTCATCAACAGGCTTTTTAGTTCCTCTTCACTTTCTGCCATAAGGGTGGTGTCATCTGCATATCTGAGGTTGTTGGTATTTCTCCCAGCAACCTTGATTCAAGCTTGTGCCTCATCCAGCCTGGCATTTCACATGATGTACTTTGCATATAAGTTAAATAAGCAGGGTGACAACAGACAGTTTTGAAGTACTCCTTTCCCAACTTGGAACCAGTCTCTTGTTCCATGTCTGGTTCTAACTATTGCTTCTTGACCTGCATACTGGTTCCTCAGTAGGCAGGTAAGGTGATCGGGTATTCCCATCTTTTTGAGAATTTTCCAGTTTGTGATGATCCACACTGTCAAAGGCTTTAGTGTAGTCAATGAAGCAGAGGTAGATGTTTTTGTGGATTTCTCTTGCTTTTTCTATGATCCAACGGATGTGGGCAATTTGATCTCTGGTTCCTCCACCTTTTCTAAATCTAGCTTGAACATCTGGAAGTTCATGGTTCATATAGTGTTGAAGCCTAGCTTGGAGAATTTTGAACATTACTTCGGTAACTTGTGAAATGAGTGCAATTGTGTCATAGTTTGAACATTCTTTGGCATTGCCTTTCTTGCTCTAGGAGCACAATTCAGTGAGATACCTTATATGACATAGTTAATATGGTGGCTGGCTCATAACAGACCCTGAATTTGAGCTGGAGGACAATCATGATAATGCTCATACTGTCATTTGGAAGTCACTAACAAGACTAGATAGTGACAGAGTGAAAGTTTATTCCAGATCTGAATGATTGTAATAACTCCAGGCATATTTGCCTCAACATTGCTTCTTTCCATCACCAAGCTCCGCCTCCCTGGACTAACCCAGAGTGTTTACTATGGGCTGCTGTGAGGAAAAACAAGTGTAGTGTGGGAAAAGAGACAGCAAGAAGGATGGACAGGTATAACCATTGCTACACAAGCTTTGATCTTCAGATATCTGGATGATAAAAAAAGGAATTTAATCACAAACAGCCATGCCTTGGTAAACTATCTAATTGATAAGATGATTTTGTTTACCATGTAAGAATTCTATATCCCCTTCTATACTTCTCTAGATTTTGTGGTCTGTGAGCCCAAAGAGAACCTCAAGCTGAAGAAAAAATACTAGAAGAAACACTTTTTGAATTATCAGTTCTTTTTCCAAAAAATAGATAATCTAGGGAGGTAAAATGGTGACATGGTGACATTAGTTGGCCTTTTACAATAACACATAGGACCGTTTCTAAGACTTTAATAGCTGTGCAGATCCTTCTCTTAATTCTTTCTTTTAAATATACTTTTCACAGTTTATATTTCATATTTGTGAAATACAATCCCTTGGTCACCTCATTTTTAATAGTAGATTTAATTATAATTAATTTAATTTTAATAGTAATACTAATTTTAAAATGTTTATTTATTATTTTATTTATTTTTGACTCTGTTGGGTCTGCATGTGTTGCTCCATGGACTTTCTCTAGTGGTAATGAGCAGGGGCTATTCTCTAGTGTGTGGGCTTCTCATTAGGGTGGCTTCTTTTGTTTCAGAGCAGAGGATCTTGAGTGTGCAGGCTTCAGTAGTTGTGGCATGTGGGTTCACTCGTTGTGGCTCCTGGGCTCTAGAGCACAGGCTCAATAGTTGTGACACATGGGCTTAGTTGCTCTCCAGCATGTGGCATCTTCTCAAGCAATTGAACCCATGTCTCCTGGCATGAGCAGGCAGGTTCTTTACCACTGAGTCACCAAGGCAGTCCCTTTAGTTAGAAACAAGCTTTTGATAAAATTTTCATTTTTCTCATATTAAAACATTGTCTCTAAACAGAAAATGAAGATCACTTGAAGTAATTAGCCTCCAACTAATAAAAATAAATGAAAAAAAAATTTTTTTAAGTATCCATTATACATAAAACTATAATAAATGGATCCAAAGACAGCTTCAGATCTATAAGGAAAAGAAAAACAGCCAAGCACAAAAGATCTGAAAGTGTTTCATGGAAGAAAAAATACAAATGATCAACATTAAGATGAAGATGATCTTGGGTGGCCTTGGTCTTTGGTGGCTTGAAGCAGCGTTCCAGTGTTGTTGTGCCAGGTTAGTGAGAACATTGAATCCTAGTCACTAGATCATTAGCTAGTGACAAGGCCATGGCCCTTTGGCTTTGCAGAAAAGAATACCCACAAACACAGAAATAATGAAAGAAGTAAAGTGTTTATTAGAAGGAAAAAGACTAAAGTATGTGTGAATTGACACATCGGCAGACACAGAGAGAGCTGAGCCCCAGTGGTAGTTTAAGTCACTTACAGGGGGCATTTCTTTCTGGGTTTCCTTTGGCCAATCATTTTTATTTTCCTGGTTCTGAGTCTGCATTTGATACTTCTTAGGATCCTCCAGTGGATGTGCACATATCTCTTAGCCAGGACGGATTCCAGAGAAGAGGCCTGTAAACAGGTTGGCATTATTCCCTATTTTTGTTGAAGCCTAGCTTAGAGGATTTTGAGCATCATTTGCTAGCATGTGAAATGAGTGCAATTGTGCAGTAGCTTGAACTTTCTTTGGCGTTGCCCTTTTTGGTATTGGAATGAAAATTGACCTTTTCCAGTCCCGTGGACACTGCTGAGTTTTCCAAATTTGCTAGCATATTGAGTGCAGCACTTTAATAGTGTCATCAATCGCATTCATTTCACAAGCTAGCAAGATAATGCTAAAAATCCTTCAGGCTAGGCTTCAACAGTACATGAACTGAGAAATTCCAAATGTACTAGCTGGATTTAGAGAAGGCAGAGAAACCAGAGATAAAATTGCCAAAGTCTGTTGGATCATAGAAAAAGCAAGAGAAATCCACAAAAATATCTACCTCTGCTTCATTGACTACACTAAAGCCTTTGACTGTGTGGATACAACTGTGGAAAATTCTTAAAGAGCTGGGAATACCAGACCACCATACCTGCCTCCTGAGGAACCAGTATGCAGGTCAAAAAGCAATAGTTAGAACCTGACATGAAACAATAGACTGGTTCCAAGTTGGGAAAGGAGTACTTCAAGACTGTCTATTGTCACCCTGCTTATTTAATTTATATGTAAAGTTCATCATGTAAAATGCAAGGCTGGATAACTCACAAGTTGGAATCATTGTTGGGAGAAATATTAATAACCTCAGATATGCAGATGACACCATCCTTACGGCAAAAAGTGAAGAGCAACTAAAGAGTCTCTTGATGAGGGTGAAAGAGAAAGTTAAAAAAGCTGGCTCAAAACTTAATATTCAGAAAACTGAGATCATGGCATCTGGTCTCATCACTTCATGGCAAATAGATGAGGAAACAAAAGAAACAATGACAGATTTTATTTTGGGGGGCTCCAAAATCACTGCAGATGGTCACTGCAGCCATGAAATTAGAAGATGCTTGCTCCTTGGGAAAAAGCTATGACAAGCCTAGACAGTATACTAAAAAGCAGAGATACTACTTTGCCGACAAAGGTCTGTATGGTCAAAGCTTTGGTTTTCCCAGTAGTCTTATATGGATGTGAGATTTGGACCATAAAGATGGCTGAGAGTCAAAGAAAAGATGTTTTCGAACTGTGGTGTTAGAGAAGACTCTAGAGAGTCCCGTGGACTGCAAGGAGATCCAAACAGTCAACTCTAGAGGAAAACAACCTTGAATAATCATTGGAAGCACTGATTGTGAAGCTGAAGGTAGCCAAAGTATTGGAAAGAACCAAAACATTGGAAAAGACCCTGATGCTGGGAAAGACAGAAGGCAGGAGGAGAAGGGGACAACAGAGGATGAGATGATTGGATAGCATCACCAACTCAATGGACATGAGTTTGAGCAAACTCTGGGAGATGGTGATGGACAGGGAAGCCTGGCGTGCTGCAGTCCATGGGGTCACAAACAGTTGCATACAACTGAGCAACAGAACAACAAGAGCAGCAGCAAAAACAACTCCCCTTTGAACCTCCAAGGAGTTTTTTTTAATTAATTCATTCATTTTAATTGGAGGCTAGTTACTTTACAATATTGTAGTGGCTTTTGCCATTCATTGACATGAATCAGCCATGGGTGTACATGTATCCCCCATCCTGATCCCCCCTCCCTCCTCCCGCCCTCACATCCCATCCCTCAGGGTTGTCCCAGTGCACTGGCTTTGAGTGCCCTGTTTCATGCATCAAACTTGGACTGTGAAATAGATCTCCAAGGAGTTTTTTAACTGGGAAGATCACCTTCACTTCGAGAATGAGAAATGTGTGATCTCTTACCTGAGAAGGGTTCAGCTTCTCTTGCCTTCATCTTGGAGTATCAGTCCACAGGGGATAAACTCCAAATGCTCAGCTTGGGGCCCATCTATCTTCTGCCTCAAAGATTCTTCAACTTCATGTTAAATAGTGAAGTACAAATTACAAAAGTGATAAGATACTACTTTATGCTCATCAAATTAACCAGGTTTAAAAGTCCAAAACTAGCAATCATTAGTGAAAATAAGATAAAATGAGACTGGGGTATAAATAGGTTCAATTACTTGGGAAAGTAAACTGGCAATATCTAACACATTTGAAAATGTTCCTACAAAACAATTTATCAGTCTTTGTGTGTACCCTAAAAAAATTCTCAGGCATATTCATTTTTTAAAATGTATAATGTATAAAATTTTGTTTGCTACAAAATTGTCATAATAATAAAATTTATGCAAGTAACTACCTTATGTCACAGTTAAATTTGTTAAGTAACTGTGGGCTGTTCATATATGGAGTGCCATTTAACAGTTAAAATGGATGAACTAGATGTATATGTACCAACATGGACACATTTCAAAACTTTATAATGAATGAAAAATGAAAGTTGAAGGTGTCAACATTTATGCATGTTTTTAACCCATAAGACAATATTATAAATTGTTTGTGGAATTATACATTTGTAAGAGAAATTAGAAGAGCATGGATAAGAATAGAAAGCAAATCTAGAAGAGAAAGAGAGGAAGGAATAGAATGAATTTGGTACTGTATCCCTACGATTTTATTATTTAAAAGCAAAAAGACTTCAAACAAATATCTGTCCAACCTATCTGAAATCTGGGTGGTAAAAGCAAAACATGTGTTATGCCTTTCTACACTTTTTTGGAGACGTGAAGCATTTCATAATTCATTATTAAAATCTAAGCAACATATACATATTGTATATACTGCATAGTTAAAATGATAAAAAGGAACATGCACAGAAAAAATACATGAAAATATTAACAGTAGTCTAGGTAACAGTGAAGAGAAACAATTGGTGACTTTCTCCTCTTTTCTCTGTGTCCAAATTTTGTTCACTGTGCACAAGTTACTTTTAAGTTGTAACAATGTATTGATTTGAGTATAAGATTTAATTAGTAGATTTTCTTATCTTTCAAGGGATACATTTTATATTTTTAAAGAGACAGAATAAATGACTCATACTTCTTTTGAGGTTACACATTAGTAATGAATACCTTTAAATTTGGCATTGTAAATATTGAATTCAGTAGTTACAATAACTTATATGAGTCAGTGTTTATTTACATAGTTGAGCCAAATCTTCTAAAATAGTTTTAGCTGCTGTTTAAAAAAAGAAATGTTACTGCAAGTTTGGTCATAATGGATTTTTTTTTTCAAGTAATTGCATCCTGCTCAGTTCGTCAGTCTGTAAGTGATATCCAACCTAAAGCTGTATCATACTGTAAAATCCTTCACCTGGGCAAGTGGATAACTAAAAACATGCTCTTTTAGAAATAAAGTTATATTAAATGATTCTGCTTTCCTAAAGTACCTGACACCTATTCACAATGTCAATCTTAGACTAGACGGTACTTAGGAATAGGCTCATTTAACCTGAAAATCTTATGAAGGTAGAACTGACATGTGGGAGGTTAGAACTTAATGTCACACAGCTTATGAGGGGCAGGGCCACCACCTCACCTCAGGTGTTTGATCTTCTCAATGAACCCCCTTACTGAGCCACCAAACAGCTGGGTGTAACCTTTGACATCCTCCCAGAGTTCTCAGTGATAATTCTAAAAAAGCACTCACTGTATCACATCTGAAAGTTTAAAGAAGATACAATGGAGATCTTGGAGGGAAAAAGGAAAGTTAATACATTTTAAGACCAAGTTTCTGTCCTCCAAAATCTCAAATCTGAAATAATGCTTTGAAGTTATTGTTAAAGAGCAGAAAATAACTTTTCCAGCCCAAGAGGTACATGGTGCCTGTCCAGTATCCTTCCACATTCCTGATCTTCACTCATACACTTGTGAGATCGCTCCATTCTTCCTCTCTCTCTTTCTTCCTTCCTTCCTACAACAACAAAGATTTATTGATTATTCTTACTATTATTCAGGCACGCTGGAATGACCTATGTGGTCTCTATCCTCACAAAGCAGATAGTCTAGATCTCAGGGGTTCACCATTGTAGCAACTAGCAACATTTAACATAATTTAATTTAAATTAATTAAAATTAAGTAAAATTTAAGTTGCAGCCCCTCAGTCACACTAGCCATACTTCTACTACTCAATAATTTCAGTGCAAGTACAAAAAGAACTATTGGAAGTGCTGGTCTAGAAGGAAATTATACAGTCACAGTGCATGTTGTTGTTGAGCTATGATAGAGGAAATTCAGGAAGCAACAAGAGCACCACAAAATAGAGAGACAGCTATGAGAAAGGATGAGTCTGTTTGTCGCTAAGTCGTGTCTGACTCTTGCAACCCCATGGACAACAGCCTGCCAGGCTCCTCTGTCCGTGGGATTCTCCAGGCAAGAATACTAGAGTTTCCCTCATAATTCAGTTGTTAAAAGAATCTGCCTGCAATGCAGGAGACCCGAGTTTCATTCCTGGGTTGGAAAAGGATGAAGGAATAAACAAAAATGTTTGTTTCATTGACTTCATCTATTATAGTATTTCTGGCTGTCTCTCTGTCCTTCCCTCTGCACACCGCCTCTTCTCATCCCTCCTCCTCCTTGTTATTCTGGCTGGAGGGAGCATGAGGTTCAATCCCATAGACAAAATAAAATGCCACCCTCTCAATCCTGCCCAATCCATTCCCAAGTCTTCATTCAGTGACTAAATCCTCCAGCTTAATACTTGCCCTTTCAAAACAAAATACTCCCAACAAAGGTTCTAGAGGAAGCTTTTTGTCCTGCGCATGACCCCGTGGTCTCTAAAGCCAAATGACCAGGTCAGACCTGAAAAGGTGGAAGTTTATTAGGCTCTCAAAAGGGGTGCTTCTTTTGAGCTCCTGTAACAATACGACAAGCTCTTCTGTCTGGCTACACAGGCAATCAACTAATTATGAGATCCGTTTACTCACTGCTTTTTAAATATTCTAATCATCCCTCAAACGTCCTCAGAGCCAAGAGTTAACTCAAACACAGGTGCAGAAGAGCCAACACAAAGGAAAAGAAATAATATACAAGATCAAGTGAGAAATCAGACCCTTCATGGTTTGTTTATGTAATGACTGTTGTCATGTCCATAATGGACATACCAGAGACAAACATGTGACCACAGAAAATCCCTGCCAGGCAGACTAGGTTTGGGGAAGCCAATTGGATGGTAAAAAGTGCATTCAAAGAATATTTTTTTTAAAGCAAGGTGAATTATCTTCATCTCTGGATGAGTGAAGAAGGATTAATAGCCCTTTGGGGGCATGTTTGCTTAAAAAAAAAAAAAGACAATGGTCATTTAAATTATCAAACCCATTATTTGCATGTAAAAACCTTCCAAATGCTTTCATATCTTTATATTAGGAAGGTTGTGACAACATCCTACCCCAATAAAATTTTATTCATGCTTTTAGTTACATAGAAAATTATTCTCTTTTTTCAAAATATGTGAATTCTCACTAGTTTCTGAAGGATCATAAATTCAAAATTATTTTGATTGTTAAAGACATTGTTGTTAATACAAGTTAGTGTTTCTTGAGGTGATCATCACATTCTCCTTTTGCCACTCCACACCCTTTTCCATTCTGCTCGGAATTCCTAAACCTGACCTCTATAAACTGCAACTGAAACCTTTGCCAGCTGGTGTCCAGTGGGTTTGGTCAAAGTGGAGGACTAAATAAGTAGGGGATACCTGGAGAGAGGATGGAGGCAGGGAGAAAAGGGGAGAGAGGACAGAATGGAAACAGGGTGTTTTTCACCAGCTCCCTCATTTCAGACTTTGGTTGCCAGTGGCTGCATTCCTCTCTCATAGGTTGCACATTCAGTTGGGGGCCTCTCTCCCAAGGACAGCCATAACTAGAGCTATGGACCCTTCCTATTCTGGTAACTTCTCCCTCTCCTTGCCCCTTTTGGTCTTGTTGTTTAGTCACTACGTCTTGTCCAAGTCTGCAGCACGATGGACTGCCACAAGCCAGGCTCGCCTGTCCTTCACTATCTCCCAAAATTTGCTCAAATTCATGTTTATTGAGTCAGTGATGCTATATAACCATCTCATCCTCTGCTTCCCTCTTCTTTTGCCTTCAATAGTACCCAGCATTAGGGAGTTTTCCAATGAGTCAGCTCTTCGCATCAGGTAACGAAAGGATTGGAGCTTCAGCTTCAGCATCAGTCCTTCCAATGAATATTCACGGTTGATTTCCTTTAAGAATGACTGGTTTGATCTCTTTACTGTCCAAAGGATTCTCAGAAGTCTTCTCCAGCACCACAATTCAAAGGCATCAGTTCTTTGGCACTCAGCCTTCTTTAGAGTCAGTCAGGTCTGACTGTCACATCTGTACATGACTATTGAAAAAACCACAGCTTTGACTATACAGACCTTTGTCAGCAAAGTGATGTCTCTTAGTACAATGTCTACGTTTGTCATACCTTCCTTTCCAAGGAGCAAGTGTCTTAATTTCATGGCTGCAGTCACGGTCCACAGTGATCTGATACTAATAGCCCCACTTGCTTCACCATTCCGTCAGTTTTCCTCAGCCTCCTATAAATTTGTAAAGAGCCTTTTCATTAAACTCTCAGCTCCATTTGATGGTGCTATTATTTGCTGAGATATTGATGGAAACAAATTTTACTGAAGATGTCTCTCTCCAAGATCTAGCTGCCCCTATGGGAATGTAGCTGAAGTGAGCAACCATTCTTGGATGGGAAGAGAACCAATCTCAGTTGTCATCTTAGATTCCTCAAAGAAACTCAAAAGCTTAATAGAAATAGACAGTGACTATGTAGAATGCTGAAAAAAGACTTCCAAGAATACAAAGATGCCCCTTTCCATGTTTCCAATTCTCAATTAATTACGGAGTTAAAATGACTACTAAAAATATTAATCACAGAGTATCTTAAAGTGTTTACATTAACCTTGTCATTGCTCTCCTCCATTAGAATAGAGCATCAAAGGCAAATAATTTGATACATCAGAAATATAGAGAGAGGTGTATATGCATCATCCTAGCTCCAGCTGTGATCCCATCCCTTGGGTTCTGAGAAGACAATTCCTGCCCTTGTTGCTCCAGACTTATGATGGAAGAAGCTTTCTGATATTGCTAATTTATGAGCTATTTCAACTACTTTAGCATTTTCAGTTCTCCCAACACCTTTGCAGACAGTCTCCATATTAAATTTCTCCACTGAACAAGCAGGTAAAGAAGTTTTCATCAATGGACACTGACTGAAATACAATTTTAAAAAATAAGCTTTGGAGAACAAGATAGCAGAGGAGTAGGTGGACATGAAGTACATCTCTCTCCATGGATGCATCAGATATACACCTTCAGACACAGAAGCACATGCAGAACACCAGCTGAGAGCGGACAGGAGGACCTGACTGGTGGAAAAGAATATATAGGACCGTGCAAAACTCAGTAGGATGAAGGAACTAGGGGGAAAAACAGGAGTGTTAGTAAGACTGGACCTGCCCTCAGGAGGTGGAGGAACAGAAGCAGGGGCCCAATCCCCATATCAGGGCAATTGTCTGAGTTAGAGGAGAAACATTTACGGCTGAGAGTGAAACAGCTGATCTGTGGCAAGCTAAATGGAATGAGAATCAGACAGTCCTTGCCACAGCCTTGCATATGCCAGGCAGGATCACGGGTCTCCTGGAAGAGGCAGTGGCTGGGAGCTGGAGTTTAGGGACTGTGGAGCAATCCCAGTGTGAGGGCTGCTGTTGACTGTAGAGAAACAGATGAAGGGGATGTGAGGGAGGAGATCATGATGGGAAATGCCTGTGGCAGAAAGCCAGGCAGCCATGGAAGCAAAGCGACACTGCTGAGTCATGCATAGGGGGTGGAGCCATCACCATGGCCTCTCTCTCTCCACATGCTGGCATCAGCAGCTGAACAACAAAGAGGCTGACCCATCAAATGCCAGATGCACTGAACTACAGAATAAGGACCCCACCCAGGGTGCCCACTTAAGTGCCTGATCCACTGATCTACAGAGTCGGACCCCAGTCAGGGGGCCCCCTCTATGTGCCTGATGCACTGAACAACAGAGAAAAACCTGAGGCAAGGGTTTCCTCTAAGCGCCTGAACGGGTGGAGCAATGGAGAAAGACTGCTCAAAGAGGCCTTCTAATTGCCAGCTACAAGAGGCTCAAAAAAAGATAGGGCCAGAGCTGATAGGGCCATAACTCCTGCTGTGGAAGCAGTCTGTGTCCCTGAACACTTGGCATCGCCAGGGTCCCCGCAAGCCAAGCAGCTGCACCACCTTCATGCTCAGCTCTCACTGGGGCAGAGCTGCCACAGGCCAAAAAAATAAAGAAATCTTATGTTTATGTGCACAGGATCACTTCTGTCCTGTCCAACTCTTTGCGACCCTGTAGACTGTAACCTGCCAGGCTTCTCTGTTAGAGAGGGCACTCTCCAGGGAAGAATACTGGAGCATATTGGCCAGTACTGGTTGCCACACCTTTCTAGAGCACTGTATTTCCTGCTACCCTAGGGGCCAACCTCCTGAGTACCTGGTGCTGCCAGAACCCCTGCAACCCAAGCAGCTGCACCACTTCCACACCTGGCCCTCACAGGGGCAAACCCAAGCCCTCCAGAGCAACCAGTGGCAGCTCTGCCCCAGTGAGAGCTGAGCATGAAGGTGGTGCAGCTGCTTGGCTTGCAGGGACCCTGGTGGTGTCAAGTGTTCAGGGACACAAACTGCCTCCATGGCAGGAGTTATGGCCCTATCAGAGTCTCTTTTCAAGCCTGTTGTAGCTGGCAATCAGAAGGTCTCTTTGGCCAGTCTTTCTCCATAGTTCCTCCCGTTGGACGACCTCCAGGGCAACCCCAGTGGACGACCCACATGTAGAAGTGGAAATAAAACCACAATTGAAACCCAGGGGCAGTGTGGCTAAGGAAAAAGAACAAAACCTTCCCTCCAGCTGTACAAGGCAGCAGATTAAATCCACATGATCAACTAAGCAGACTCTGTGTCTGTGGAATATATAAAAGGTCATCGAGGGCTCCCACAAAAGAAAACGCACTAGCTCTGATAGCTGTGGACATTGGAGGCAAGATAATACAGGAGTAGGACCAGACTAGAATCTGAGCAGATCCCACAGCAGGTCCAGAGATCAGTACAGTGTTGGAGGGCATCCTAGGGAGGTAAGGTGGACTGTGATTCCCAGCGCAGGAAAGGACTCTGACAACAATGACTCAACATTTGTTATTCTTATTTTTTGACTTGTTCTGTAGATTCTTTTGGATTTTTTTCTTTCTTTTTTTTTCTCCTTTTTCCCCCCTCTGTTGTAGTTGTTGATTTTATTGGCACTAAGAAATCCAATTAAGCTTATAAGCTTTTTTTTTTTTCTTTTTCCTCAGTCACATTTTTTATCGTTGTCATAAACCTCTGCCTCTACATTGGGCTTTTGCAGTTCTGTGGAGTTTTCCTCTTTTTTTTTTTTTTTAAACTTTTCTCTGTTTTTAATGTTAATTTTTAACTTTTTTAACCTATTATTATTGTTTCTACATCTATTCCTTTGCTTGGTTTTCCTACTGTTCTTTTCCCCTTGCAGTTAATCTTTAACATATATAAATCTTCTTTATCGACCTCTATTTAACTTTGCATATCTATTCTTTCTCTCCTTTCCTCTCAACATATTTTTTAGCTTTATTTTCATTGCTTTATGCCCCAATTGGCACCTTGCTTTAGTCTTGTTTTCCAGTTTTTCCTTTAATTAGTTTTGTTCTGGTAGATATAATTTTTAGTTTCCTTTGTTCACCAGGTAATCTATTGTATTTAATTTTTGTTGGACTGTTTTGATTTTGCTTATGGGTGTATATGTATATGTGTATATTCAATCACACTTTTTATTGTTGTTATAGACCTCTGCCTCTACATTGGGCTTTTGCAGTCCTGTGAAGTTTTCCTTTTTGTTCCCTTTTTTCTTTCTTCTTCCATTTTTTTCTCTTTTCCCTCTTTTATAATTTTATTTTTAATTTTTTAACCTATTATATTTTTCTACAGTTATTCCTTCTTTTGCCTTTCCTCTTATTCTTTTCCCCTTGCAGTTAATCTTTAATGTATATAAATCTTCTTCATCTACTTCTATTTAACTTTTCATATCTGTTCTTTCTTTCTTATCTTTTTTTCATTTCCTCTCAAAATATTTGTTAGTTGTGTTTTCATTGCTTTAATCCCCACTTGGCACCTTGCTTTAGTTTTGTTTTCCGGTTTGTGCCTAAGTTAGTTTTGTTCTTAACTGGTAAATATGTTTTTATTTCCTTTGTTTGCTAGATCAAGCTACTGTACTTTATTCTTGTTGAACTGTTCTCACTTTGCTTATGGGTGTATATGTATATTCCATTATTTGAATTATTGTTTGCCTGATTTTGTAACTGCCATTTGTCTAGGGTTCATCTTTGGTTTCTCATTTTTGGATATTTGTTTTAGTCTCCCTTAATGCCGTAACAAACTACTTGTGGAATCTTCGTTCCTGACCAAAGATCAAACCCTGAGCCTTTTGAGTGAGAGCACTGACTCCAAGACCCTAGACTTCAGAGAACTAACCGTGGGGAGTATTAAATAGTGAGAATTCACACAAAAGAAGCCACTTGAATGCAAGACCCGGCATCAACCAACCACCAGTAGCACCCTGTGCAAGACACCTCATCTAAACAACAAATAAAACAAAAATGCAAACCCAGTCATCAGCAGACAGGAGTACCACCTCACTCAGCCTTGCCCATCAGAGGAAAAACAAGCAAACAAAAGCTCAGCACAAATCTCACCCTATACAAAGCTCATACAAACCATTAGACCAACCTTAGGAGTGCAGAAACCAAAAGGAAGGAAGAATTCAATCTTCTTCAAGGAAAGAATTCAACTTTCCTTGAAGCCTGGGAAAAGGAAACCTCAAACACAATAACTTTTAAAAAAAAAAAAAAAATGAAAAGACAGAGAAATACTGGACAAATGAAGGAACAAACTAGAAACACAGAAGTCCAAATAAATGAAGAGGAAATAGGGAAATGACCTGAAAACAATTCAGAATATATAATATCATTATAGTAAAGATGATCAAAAACCTTGAAAACAAAATGAAGAAAATGCAAGAATCAATTAACAAAGACCTAGGAGAATTAAAGAAAAACCTTACAGAGACAAACAATACAGTTACTGAAATTAAAAATACTCTAGAAGAAATCAATAGCAGAATATCTGAAGTAGAAGAGCAAACTAATGAGCTGGAAGATAAAATGGTGGAAGTAACTTATGAAGAGCAGAATAAAGAAAAAAGAATGAAAAGAGCTGAGGACAGTCTCAGAGACCTCTGGGACCATATCAAACGCACCAACATTCAAATTATAGGGGTCTCAGAAGAAGAAGAGGAAAAGAAAGACGTGAGAAATTTTTTTAAGAAATTATAGTTGAAAATGTCCCAAACATGGAAAAGGAAATAGCCAATCAGGTCCAAGAGGCACAAAGGGTCCCATACAGGATAAACCAAGACACATACTAATCAAACTAACAAAGACTAAACACAAAGAAAGCATATTAAAAGCAGCAAGGGAGAAGCAACAAGTAACATACAAGGGAAACCCCATACACTTAACTGCTGATCTTTCAACAGAAACTCTGCAGGTCAGTAGGGAATGGCAGGATATATTTAAAGTACTGAAAGGGAAAAATCTATAACCAAGATTACTGGACCCAGCAAGGATTTCATTCAAAATTGACAGAGAAATAAAAAACTTTCAGATAAGTAAAAGTTAAGAGAATTCAGTACCTCCAAACCAGCTTTACAACGAATGTTAAACAGACTTATATAGTCAAGAAATACCACAGAAGAAAAATAAACACAAAATCAACCCCAAAGAAAATGGCAATAGGAACATATATATCAATAATTACTTTAAATGTAAATGGATTAAATGCTTCAACCAAAACTGGACAGCTACATGTAAAAGAATGAAATTAGAACACTTCCTAACACCATACACAAAGAGAAACCCAAAATAGATTAAAGACCTAAATGTAAGACCAGAAACTATAAAACTCTTAGAGGAAAACGTAAGCAGAATACTCGATGACATAAATCAAAGCAAGATCCTCTATGACCCACCTCCTAAAATAATGGAAATAAAAATGAAAGTAAACAAATGGGACCTGATTAAACTCAAAAGCTTTTGCACAGCAAAGGAAACTATAAACAAGGTGAAAAGACAAGCCTCAGAATGGGAGAAAAAAATAGCAAATGAAACAATTATTATGAAATAATAGCAAATGACAAAGGATTAATTTCCAAAATATACAAGCAGCTCATACAAGTCAATACCAGAAAAACAAACAACCCAATCAAAAAGTGAGAAAAAGACCTAGACAGACATTCCTCCAAAAAAGACATACAGGTGGCTAACAAACACATGAAAAGATGCTCAACATCGCTCATTATTAGAGAAATGCAAATCAAAACTACAATGAGATATCATCTCACACTGGTCAAAGTGACCCTCATCAAAAAGTCTACAAACAATAAATACTGGAAAGAGAGTGGACAAAAGGGAACACTCTTGCAGTGTTGGTGGGAATGTAAATTGATACAGCCACTATGGACGGTATGAAGATTCCTTAAAAAACTAGGAATAAAACCACCATATGACCCAACAGTCCCACTCCTAGGCATATACCCTGAGGAAAATACACAATAGCTAGAACATGGAAGCAACATAGATGTCCATCAACAGATGAATGGATAAAGAAGTTGTGGTACATATACACAATGGAATATTACTCAGCCATAAAAGGAATGCATTTGAGTCAATTCTAATGAGGTGGATAAACCTAGAACCTATTATATAGAGTGAAGCAAGTCAGAAAGAGGAAGATAAATACCATGTTCTAACATGTTTATATGGAATCTAGAAAAATGGTACTGAAGAATTTATTTACAGGGAAACAATTGAGAAACAGACATAAAGAATAGACTTATGGACATAGGGAGAGGGTAGGGGAGGGTGAGATATACGGAAAGAGTAACATGGAAAGTTACATTACCATACATATAATAGATTGTCAATGGGAATTTGCTGTATGGCTCAACAAACTCAAACAAGGGCTCTGTATCAACCTAGAGCTGTGGGATGGGGAGAGAGATGAGAGGGAGGTTCAAAAGGGAGGGGATATATGTATACCTATGTCTGATTCATGTTGAGGTTTGACAAAAAACAGCAAAATTCTGTAAAGTAGTTATCCTTCAGTAAAAAATAATTTTTAAAAAAAAGCTAGGCTTTTTCCTTAGTTTAGTGATGTGGCTTTAATTTAATATTGATGGTATAATATCAATAGAACAGACTGAATTGGGAGTCAAAAACTGTAAAATTCAAGCTTTAGCTCTACCACTACCTATTGTGTTGCAGACAGACTTTGAACCCAAGGAAATGGCAACCCACCCCAGTACTCTTGCCTGGAAAATCCCATGGGTGGAGGAGCGTGGTAGGCTATAGTCCATGGGGTCGCAAAGAGTCGGACACGACTGAGAGACTTCATTTTCTGTATCCTGTGGCTCCTTCATTGCAGTATGTCAGTCTGACTTGTGACCACCAAAACTTGCATGTTTCTCTACCTGAGCATACTACAGATCAGAAGTACTAAAGAAATAATTACCATCCTCTATTAGTTTTGTATTGCATATATAATAAATTAACACACATTGAGTGGCTTAAAAATACATATTAAGGTCTGAAATGAGTCTCATTGGGATAAAATCAAGGTGTTGACAGAGCTTCATTACTTTCTGGATGCTCTAGGGAAGAATGCATTTTCTTTTCTTTTCATCTTTTAGAGGCATCCCATGTTCATTGGCTAACGGTTCCCTTCTATCTTCAAAGCCAACATGGTATCATCTGACTTTCTCATACAGTATCACTCTGATTCCTATTCTGCTTGTTACATCTCCTTCTCTGATTCTCACTCTCCTGCATCCTTCTTTCACGTATAAGGACACCTATGATTACAGTGGGCCCACTCAGGTAATTCAGGATAATATATCTATCTCAATGGTCTTAACTAATCTGCAGAGCTCCCTTTTCCACATAGGGTAACATAATTACAGGTTCCAGGAATTAAGATATGAGCATCTTTGAGGAACAATTTTTCTGCCTATCACAGTCCACACTCTGGGCTAGAAAGATTCACATTTTCCAAAGCTGAACAAAATCACTTCATCACAATATCCCCAGGGTCTAAATCAACTTAAAGTATAGAGCATCAGTTTGCAAGTCCAAAGTCTCTGTTTTTTTTTTTTTCCATTTATTTTTATTAGTTGGAGGCTAATTACTTTGCAGTATTGTAGTGGTTTTTGTCACACATTGACATGAATCAGCCATGGATTTACATGTATTCCCCATCCCGATCCCCCCTCCCACCTCCCTCTCAAAAATAAATAAATAAACAAAAGTCCAAAGTCTCATCTAAACCCCATTAGCTCTGATGTTCCAAATCTCATAATCTAAATGAGATATTGGTGACACTCTGAGTATGATACAGCATAGGACAAAGATTTTCTCCATCTGAAGGCCTGTGAAACTAGAAAACAAGTTATCTGCCCCCAGCATACAATGGTGGGACAGGCACAGGATAAAAACTATATACATTCCTGTTCAAAATGGGAGAATTGGGAGGAAAAAGAAAAAGAGTCATTGATGCCAAGCTATTTCAAAAGCCAGCTAGACTTTTTGTCTGAAGCCTACCAATAATCCTCTGTGGCTCTGTACTCTGATTTATTCTTCCTTTTACATGAAAGACAGGACAGTTTTTCAGATGTGTAGTTTATTAGCCTTTTATTGCCTTTAGAATTGTGGAGGTCAAAGAGATTTCTTTCATTTTTGTCTTCTCTCTACACCTTTTATTCCAAGCTGGCAGTATTTCTGCTGGTATGAAATTCTCAATAATCTTATGGATTTTCTGTGTATGTCACTAGGATTCATTCCATTAGAAAAATAGCTCCACTACCTATCTCTCTGAGATAATCCCATCTCTAGTCTACCTTCTACTGAGGTAACCCATGAGTCACATGTCTAATCTCTTCAAAGAGCTCTCTGTGTGACTGAATGCTCTGAACTTTTCATCCTTTCAAGGCATTAATATAAGGCTGTTTAGCCACCTTCTTGGCTTTCTCTCCAGAGCACACTTTCTTGCAAGGGACCCTTCGAATGGCAACATTTTTGCAATCTAGATAGGCTGGGGATTCTCCAAATCTTCAAGTCCTTGCCTTTTTTGCTTACTATCTCTTCTTTCCACCTATCTTCTTCCTCTTGCACTTTACTATAATATAAGCATCAAGAAGAAATCAGATTGCACCTTCAACATTTTTTTTTAGAAATCTCTTCAGCTAACTCTCCAAATTCCTCCCTTATAAATTTGCTTTCTGCATAGCGTCAGAACAAAATTCAGCTAATTTTTTTGTTGCAATAACAACAAGGAGTTTCTTTCTTCCAGTTTCCAAAAACATGTTCTCCACTTCAATCTAAATCCTTTCAAACAAAACCTTTAACATCTCTATTTCTGTAAGTAGTCTGTATGAAAATTTAGGTATTTTTTCTGAGATTATACGCCTTTTCTCAATCTTGAGTATCACTTCTTTCAAGCCCTCACTAACAGACAAATTACCATTCATATTTCTAACTAAAACTGTTCAAAGCAGTGTAGGCTTTTCCCACTCAAAACTAATTTAAAAATTAGTTTTCTATTACCTCTGTAACAAGTTACCAGAAATTTAGTGGCATAAGCAAATGCATGTTTAATACATGACTCTGGAGGACAGAAGTCTGAAACAGGTCTGTCTCACTGGGTTAAAATCCAGGGTTTAGCAGAGCCCCATGCATCTCTTGAGGCTTTAAGGAAGAATTCATTTTCTTGCTTTCTCCACATTCATTGCACATTCCCTGGCTCATGGTCCCCTTTTACTTTCAAAGCCAGAGATAAACAAATGAGTCTTTCTCACATTGTAGCACTCCAACTCTGACACTGTTGTCACATCTTCTTCTCCCATTCTAATTTTCCTGCCTCTTTCTTTCACTTCTAAAGACCCATGGGACTACATTGAGCCAAACCGGATAACTCAGGATAATCTCCACATGTCAGGATCCACAACTTAACCATTGGTGGAAGATTCATTTTTCCATGTAAGGTAACATCTTCGTATGTTCCAGACATTAAGAAGTGGGCATCATTGGGAGGGTGATTATTATGTCTTCCACATCTTCATCCCAGGGTTAGCCCCTTATTAATTACTGGTATGAATTGATATATTAATACTCCAGTCCTTTGCCCCTTAGATTAGATAACTTTGATATACATATTTCACACTGGTCCTCAGAGTTTCCCAGAAGGATTAAGCTTGAGTTCAACATGATGTGAATTGTTTAATTTATTGGTTACCTATCTTTTTTTATTTACTTCCTCAACTGAGGTTTCCTGACACCATCTCTCAAATAAACTACTTGCACTAAGATCCTAGCCTCAGGGTCTTCTGCTGAGAGAACTAAGACATTATGTGATTGGACCACTCACTTTACTTCTGTATCTCAGTTTTCTTGGGAGACCTGATTTCCTCTCAAGGAATATGTACGAATGAAGAAAGGAATAACATTTATGAAAACATTTTGAAAAAATCTTAAATAAGGGAGCACAGTTGTATGGTATCTTAATTTAAATCTATCCAACTTTCTTTTCTTGATACAGTGAATTAGTAAACTTTTGTGAACACCTCTAAAACAATGCTTCTCCACTGGAGGCAATTTTGTCCACTGAAGACATTTGGCAATATCTGAAGATATTTTTAATTGTCACAACTCTGGTGGGGTAAGGGGGTAGAAAAAGGTTTGCTATTGGCATCTAGTGATAGAGGTCAAGAATGCTGCACATCCTATAATGCAGAGGACACCCCCCATCCCACCCCTGCCACCGTGAGAGAATTGTCTAGTCTAAATATCAACAGTTGGGAAGCTCTGCTCTTAATTCAGATGATTAAACTGATGTATATCATTATTGGGCTTCCCTGGAGGCTCAGCACTAACGAATCTGCCTGTAATTCGTTGGACACTGGTTTGATCCCTGGGTGGGAAAGATCCCCTGGAGCAGGGCATGGCAACCCACTCCAGTATTCTTGCCTGGAGAAACCCATGACTGAGGAGCCTGGGGGATATAGTCCACAGGGTTGCAAAGAGTTGGATGAGACTGAAGCAACTGAGCGTGTATACACGTATGTCATTATTATGGTATTATAATTTATAATATTTACTATAAATACCAGAATTATTCTTCTATCTCCTACTCAAAGTTTATGTTTGCTCACTTCATTTTTTGAGAACTAATTTTATTCCAATCAGAGAAACCATTATGTAAACAAGCTAATGCAACTCTCCATAATCACTTTATCTTGAAAGTGGCATTTTTTTACTGTTTTTGCCACAGAACCTTAGCAAACCACACTGTAGATGAATCCCAAAGCTATTCTAAAAGTCAAGTCACTCAGTCGTGTCCTACTCTTTGCAACCCCATGGACCATAGCCTACCAGGCTCCTCCATCCATGGAATTTTCCAGGTAAAAGTACTGCAGTGGGCTATCACTTCCTCCTCCAGTGGATCTTCCCAACCCAGGGATCAAACTCGGGTCTCCTGCATTGCAGATAGACGCTTTACCATCTGAGCCACCAGGAAAGATATTCTTAGAAGTTATTCTAAGTGATTTTAACTGTACCATAAAAGTAATTGTTGTAAGGCAAATAGACAAATTTGTCATCAAAATACCAGGTTCTGCCTTACCCAATGGAATAGTGCAGAGTTGAACCTGCTTAAAGTATTTCCTTTCCCTCTTTCCTCAAACTATTTACTTTCAATATAGCAAAAAATTAAAATGAGGCATTAGTTATGAGAGAACCAAGGCATCTTTATGAGTATTTTCTGGGGTCTTTTTATTTTCATCTCCCTTCTCCCCTCGTTCTCTTTCCTATATTCACTTTACTTCCCTATCTTCTCCATTTTCATTTCAGCCTCCCCATCTTTTTATCTTATTTTCACTGTTCTCCTTTCTCCTCATCTTTTCCTTCCTGTCTGACCCCTTTTCAACTTTGTTCTTGTCCTCAGAACTAAAATTCTTCTAGTTAACTGAGTGGCACTCACAGAATTAACTACCTTTCCCAACTACTCTGTAAACATGTAAACTTGAGCCATCTGGGCCTGTTAATGTTTCCTGTAAAGTCTGTCACTGTATCAGTTGCCTGTTTTGGCTGGCTGCACAAGAAGTCATTATAAGCTAATATTTCCCTAGGGCACTTCAGTCACTTTATTAATTGTTTTCTTCCTCATGAATGTCTTTTTCTCAGTAATAGACTGATTTTTTTCCTTAAGCACAAGCTGAATTTCCTCCTAATTGTTCACTTGTGTGTTTTTTTTTTAACTTAATTATACCATACCCTATGGCACACAATTACAGAAATCTTAACAGGGAAAATATCTTCTACTTAAAAAAAATTGTTTTGAAATCAGAGTATAAAACAATCTCTAGAAGATTCTCATCATGTCAAAGAATTCAGAAAACATTTTTTTTAAAACACACAAAGTAAAGATAAAAAAAGATCCTTGGCTTTGATTTTCCATGACACTGCTATAAGTATTGCTTTTGTTTTACTTATTTATTTAAGTGTTTACCTTGGGGTTTTTTAAATGTAGATAAGAAGTCTAAGAAATCTCTCCTCAACATTGAAATGATTCTGATCTTGCATAATTTGAGAATAGTTAAATAGTTTGCTGCCAAAATATCTCATAATTGGAATCATATGTCAGATCAAATTATGTGTTCTAATTTATGACTGCATATGGAAACATAATTGGAATAACAGTAACAGCAATATTAATTTATTATCTCCTCCATGCCAGCTATAGTGCTTTTTGTATTGAAGTGAAGTGAAGTGAAGTCGCTCAGTTGTGTCCGACTCTTTGCGACCCCATGGACTGTAGCCTACCAGGCTACTCCGTCCATGAAATTTTCCAGGCACGAGTACTGTAGTGGGTTGCCATTTTCTTCTCCAAGTGCTTTTTGTATTAATATCCCTAATTGTCACAACCTTTTTTCTTCCTCACTTCTTACATCTTCCAATTTTTATTTTTTTCTAACCTCTTCCCTCTACCTTTTGTCTAGATTTACTTTACTTCTTTAGTTTCTCCATT